>NC_091369.1:20504182-20571682 GCF_038502225.1 Cherax quadricarinatus | reverse complement strand
TGAGCCCATGGTTTACCCAAAGGTGCAGGGAGGCAAAAACCAAGTGTGCTAGGGAATGGAAGAAATATAGAAGGCAAAGGACCCAGGAGAATAAGGAGAACAGTCGAAGAGCCAGAAACGAATATGCACAGATAAGAAGGGAGGCCCAAAGACAATATGAAAATGACATAGCAGCGAAAGCCAAATCTGACCCGAAACTGTTGTACAGCCACATCAGGAGGAAAACAACAGTCAAGGACCAGGTAATCAGGCTAAGGAAGGAAGGAGGAGAGACAACAAGAAATGACCGTGAAGTATGTGAAGAACTCAACAAGAGATTCAAAGAAGTGTTCACAGAGGAGACAGAAGGGACTCCAGAAAGACGGAGAGGTGGGGCACACCACCAAGTGCTGGACACAGTGCACACAACCGAGGAAGAAGTGAAGAGGCTTCTGAGTGAGCTAGATACCTCAAAGGCAATGGGGCCAGATAACATCTCCCCATGGGTATTGAGAGAGGGAGCAGAGGCGCTATGTGTACCCCTAACAACAATATTCAATACATCTATCGAAACAGGGAGATTGCCTGAGGCATGGAAGACAGCAAATGTAGTCCCAATCTTTAAAAAAGGAGACAGACATGAAGCATTAAACTACAGACCACTGTCACTGACATGTATAGTATGCAAAATCATGGAGAAGATTATCAGGAGAAGAGTGGTGGAACACCTAGAAAGGAACGATCTCATCAACAGCAGCCAACAGGGTTTCAGGGACGGGAAATCCTGTGTCACAAACCTACTGGAGTTCTATGACATGGTGACAGCAGTAAGACAAGAGAGAGAGGGGTGGGTGGATTGCATTTTCTTGGACTGCAAGAAGGCGTTTGACACAGTTCCACACAAGAGATTGGTGCAAAAACTGGAGGACCAAGCAGGGATAACAGGGAAGGCACTACAATGGATCAGGGAATACTTGTCAGGAAGACAGCAGCGAGTCATGGTACGTGGCGAGGTGTCAGAGTGGGCACCTGTGACCAGCGGGGTCCCACAGGGGTCAGTCCTAGGACCAGTGCTGTTTCTGGTATTTGTGAACGACATGACGGAAGGAATAGACTCTGAGGTGTCCCTGTTTGCAGATGACGTGAAGTTGATGAGAAGAATTCACTCGATCGAAGACCAGGCAGAACTACAAAGGGATCTGGACAGGCTGCAGACCTGGTCCAGCAATTGGCTCCTGGAGTTCAATCCCACCAAGTGCAAAGTCATGAAGATTGGGGAAGGGCAAAGAAGGCCGCAGACGGAGTACAGTCTAGGGGGTCAGAGACTACAAACCTCACTCAAGGAAAAAAATCTTGGGGTGAGTATAACACCAGGCACATCTCCTGAAGCGCACATCAACCAAATAACTGCTGCAGCATATGGGCGCCTAGCAAACCTCAGAACAGCATTCCGACATCTTAATAAGGAATCATTCAGGACCCTGTACACCGTGTACGTTAGGCCCATATTGGAGTATGAGGAACCAGTTTGGAACCCACACCTAGCCAAGCACATGAAGAAACTAGAGAAAGTGCAAAGGTTTGCAACAAGACTAGTCCCAGAGCTAAGAGGTATGTCCTACGAGGAGAGGTTAAGGGAAATCAACCTGACGACACTGGAGGACAGGAGAGATAGGGGGGACATGATAACGACTTACAAAATACTGAGAGGAATTGACAAGGTGGACAAAGACAGGATGTTCCAGAGATTGGACACAGTAACAAGGGGACACAGTTGGAAGCTGAAGACACAGATGAATCACAGGGATGTTAGTAAGTATTTCTTCAGCCACAGAGTAGTCAGTAAGTGGAACAGTTTGGGAAGCGATGTAGTGGAAGCAGGATCCATACATAGCTTTAAGCAGAGGTATGATAAAGCTCACGGCTCCGGGAGAGTGACCCAGTAGCGATCAGTGAAGAGGCGGGGCCAGGAGCTCGGACTCGACCCCCGCAACCTCAACTAGGTGAGTACTAGGTGAGTACACACTCACACACACACACAGACACACACACACACACACACCTAGTAGCGATCAGTGAAGAGGCGGGGCCAGGAGCTCGGACTCGACCCCCACAACCTCAACTGTGTGAGTACAACTAGGTGAGTACACACACACACACACACACAAAATGCAAACGCACACAAACACACAAACTCACACACACAAACACACACAGACACAAACACACACAAACACACACACATACACACAAACACACACACACACAAACACACACACACACACGTACACACACACACACACACACACACACACTCACACACACACACTCACACATACACACAACAAACACAAATGCACACACACACTCACACACAAACACACACACACACACACACACACACACACACACACACACACACACACACACACACACACACACACACACACACACACACGTACACACACACACACACACACACACACTCACACACACACACACACACACACACACACACACACACGCACACACACACACACACACACACACACACACACACACACACACACACACACACACACACACACACACACACACACACACACACACACACACACACACACACACACACACACACACACACACACACACACACACACACTATTGCACCACCTTGTACAACACACACCTTGTCATAATAACAAGTCACAGTTTACACTTGTCTCAACCATCACACTATACATCCTCTCTCTGATAATTAGTCTAGATGTGTTACAAGAAAGTCATTAGCCTTAACATCTTTCTAGTGATATTTATCTTGAAACTCATTAAGTGTGTTGTTAAGATCTGGTGAATCTTACTAACAGTCCAAGTATAAAATTTGCCTAGCATATTATTCATAATAATAGCAATAAATTATTTAGTTTCAATATTAATTACAAAGTAATCACATATACTTATGTCGACATATTTCGGTTTCCAGGTAGAATTATTATCGCTGAATATTGGAATAATGGCAAGTCTTATTTCACATCAAAAGTAGTAAAACTGAATTATGAGAAATTATATAATATTTCAATATTCTTCCTGACATCTCATCCTTAAGAACAAGTTACAGAGATATCCCATAAATTATCATTAATTAAAGATATTATCGACCCAAGATACTTTATTAGCTCAGCAGAAGAAAATAAACTAATTATTGTTGATGATCTATTTTTAAAAGCTTGTGATGGTGAAATTATTCTCGAGTGCTTTAATAAAGGTAGAAATCAAAATATGAGTATTATTCTGATTATCCAAAATATATTTCAAGGAAGACTTTACAGTCGTACGATAGCCTGAGATGCTTTAAATTTTGGTATCTTTAAAATGAGAGATCTTGGACAGATAGACATTTTGGGGCGACTAATTTTAGGTAAAAATAAAGAATTTGTCAATATGGGAATGACCAGACTGGGGGGGTCATCGGGATAATCAGGGGGGGGGGACATGGAGCTGCTCCGCATGGGTCAGTAGGCCTGTTGCAGTGTTCCTTCTTTCTTATGTTCTTATAAGTCTGCCTTAAATTGTTCACCATATGGTTATTTTTTCATAGAGTGCATTATGTACCCCAGAAGCTTTACACCTACAAACCAATGTGTTACGCCAGGATTCCTACAAAATTATTTATCAGTGAATAGATCAAGATTAACTGAGAAGGTTTATATGGATGTTCACTGTGTGCAATCATACGCTGGTATAAACAGTTTGTATGCAGCTGTAAACACATTGACCCAACTATAAGTTAGAAAGAGTTAGAAAACTCTTAAGTTCAGAAAGATCACATACTTAACATGTGCTTGAACCTATAACGTTTCCTTGTAGGAAAATAACAGCGCCCAAACCCAGGTTGATATTAACTTGTGATTTGAGGAATATGTCTAAATTGTCTAGACATAATGATGGCTTTAAATACATTACTGTGTGTACTGAAGTTTTTCAAGATATTTACAAGCAATATTCATGGGAAACAAAGACAGACCAAGCACTTTACATGCATTACAAAAAATACTGGAGAATGAAAAAACTAAGAAAATATCAATGTTATTTACAGATAGGGGTAAAGAATTTCTAAATATACATGTTCAGAATTATCTCAAGAGTAAACTTATAAAGATTTGAAAGAAACCAAAAACTTGCAATGCAGAGACGGTTTTGCAAACATTAAAACATAAATTATACAAGTATATGACAAGTGCCAGTATAATTAATTAATCAAAAGTGATAAACGCATTGATAGATACGAACAAGTCAAGTCCAGACTCGAGGATTGGCGATAAAACCTTATTGTAAGTCCATGGTATTACGTCATTACAAGTCCATGGTATTACGTCATTACAAGTCCATGGTATTACATCATTGCAAGTCCGTGGTAATACGTCATTGCAAGTCCATGTTATTACGTCATTACAAGTCCATGGTAATACGTCATTACAAGTCCATGGTAATACGTCATTGCAAGTCCATGGTAATTCGTTATTGCAAGTCCATGGTATTACGTCATTGCAAGTCCATGGTATTACGTCATCGCAAGTCCATGGTAATACGTCATTGCAAGTCCATGGTAATACGTCATTGCAAGTCCATGGTAATACGTCATTGCAAGTCCATGGTAATACGTCATTGCAAGTCTATGGTATTACGTCATTGTAAGCCCATGGTATTACGTCATTGTAAGTCCATGGTATTACGTTATTGCAAGTCCATGGTAATACGTCATTGCAGATCCATGGTAATACGTCATTGCAAGTCCATGGTAATACGTCATTGCAAGTTCATGGTAATACGTCATTGCAAGTCCATGGTATTACGTCATTGCAAGTCCATGGTATTACGTCATTGCAAATCCATGGTAATACGTCATTGCAAGTTCATGGTAATACGTCATTGCAAGTCCATGGTATTACGTCACTGCAAATCCATGGTAATACGTCATTGCAAGTCCATGGTATTACGTCATTGCAAATCCATGGTAATACGTCATTGCAAGTTCATGGTAATACGTCATTGCAAGTCCATGGTATTACGTCATTGCAAATCCATGGTAATACGTCATTGCAAGTTCATGGTAATACGTCATTGCAAGTCCATGGTAATACGTCATTGCAAGTCCATGGTATTACGTCATTGTAAGCCAAAGGTATTACGTCATTGCAAGTCCATGGTAATACGTCATTGGATGAAATAAGGAATCAATTTTGCATATAAAAATAGAAGGTTTGGTAAGAAACTGTTCAGTAAGAAAGTGGCTGTTGGAGACACAAGAAGAGTGACTCTGAGCAGCAGGTCATCCAAGTTTAGTCGGGGGTTTCATGCACAAAATACAGGAAAATATTTAAAATATACAGAATAAATGATTCTCAACCTACGACAACATATCAATTGAAAGATTTGAAAGATGAGAAGATTAAAGGAGCTTTTTATCACGAAGAATTTATACCAGTCATACCACCGAGTGAATATATTATTGAAAGAGTAATACACAAAAAATTGGTGGAAGTACGCATTATTTAGTAACTTATGAAGTTTGTGATTCAACTTTTAATTCGTGGGTCAAAGAACGAGATTTGTTGAAGGTATAATGAAAGTAACTTTGCTAGAAAGATTTAAGTAATTAATTACTTTATACTCTAATCTCTCTCGCACACATAAGAAAAGTTTATTGCAACAGTTTAAGAAAACGTAAATATGTTGCATTAGTGAGATTTTCAAGAATTTGATCAAAAATAAAATTTCGCTACAACCT
The DNA here is from genome assembly GCF_038502225.1 of Cherax quadricarinatus. NCBI lineage: Eukaryota > Metazoa > Arthropoda > Malacostraca > Decapoda > Parastacidae > Cherax > Cherax quadricarinatus. The sequence goes on along the minus strand of NC_091369.1, from coordinate 20,565,915 downwards.
AAAATATTTAAATGTACAAGAATGAAATTACATCATTAACTTGTATGAAAGTTAATTTTGAACATTACAAGAAACATTACTTAAGTATCAGAGGTGGTAATTCGTTGGGCATTATATTACCTCTAGCAGTAAATATTATTTTAAGGTTGTTTAATAAATCTATCTTGTGCCAACCTCAGTTATGAATCATTAACCCCTCGAGATAGTAAAATGGGGGAGGGTGGGTGATGTGAACCTAGAAGGTGGAGGTGGATGTGAACCTAGAAGGTGGAGGTGGATGTGAACCTAGAAGGTGGAGGTGGATGTGAACCTAGAAGGTGGAGGTGGATGTGAACCTAGAAGGTGGAGGTGGATGCTAGACACAGAAAATTAAGTGAAAGATTAAACGAAAGATTGATGTTTAATCATCTACGAAATATATACATAACCCATCTGCAGTTGCTTCAGTGAAACCTCAGGAAAACCCAGATTTGTCAAGTTTCCTGCACATAAGAGTGGGAGAGTGAAATGGTGAATATGTGAAATCAATGTCGGAATTAATGAAAAAGTGTCCAGTGGTCGCTTAGGATGAAAATATAGACCTTCTTACACCCATAACTGGAAGTAATATTATTGAAATATTAGATGTTTTATTCAAAAATAATTTGAATTCAGCTAGAAGAATCGACTCTGATTACTTATGAGAAATAAAGCATTTATTAAATGTGTCAGGTATACATTTCCAATTTGTAAGGAATCCGAGAGTGCGAACTGAATTATTTCATAAAGGAGGAGGCGGTGTAACAACAGAAGAATCACCATGGATAACATAATAGATAAGTATATAAGCTTTGTGTTTATGTGTATTAACTTAGTGTGGGTTATAAGAGACGGCAGAACGTCTTCTATACGTCTGTAGTGATTCCGGTCTTGAATTTTTTCCAAGTATTATATCCTCGGCTTTCATTAATATATTATATGATCCTATTATAATAGATAATAAAATTTATTAAGAGATTGCTTTCAAAAATATAATTTATCCCAAGGAACATTATATACCACAAAAGAAGTTAAGTATATATATTAAGCATGAAAAATCTACGTTAAATTTATTCATGAAATTGATATGAGCAAAATTATTATGGGTGACTTGACAAGGATTTTAGTAGCAGTAAATGAAGATATTTAAGAAAATACGTTAAACAAAAAATTCGGTCGTGTTCACTTATCACCCGGGAATAGAGTGGATATTAAATTAAAAAAAAAATGTTATACTACCTTTGAGTATTAAAAGCGGTTATGTGGGGTTGGAATTTGATAGTGAAGGATGTGATATGTTGGGGTTCTTAGGTAATAAAGTCTTGTTTGTCTATACCAGTAAAAAAGAGATTATTTGTATTGAGTCTGGTGTGAAGGCAGTAAACCCACCCGATCCTGAATCAGGCATTAATTATATGCTAAGAAGAACATATGAACATAAGAAAGAAGGAACACTACAACAGTCCTACTGGCGTATGTGAGGTAGGTACAATTCTCACACTGGCTTAAGCCAATGCCTTGACCTAGTGAGGTAAGACACTTCACCTAAAGGAGGAGCACGGCATTCGACCTAGTAGCACAAGCTAGCCAGGTCCAACTCACACCCACCCACACCCACTCGTACATTTATCCAACCTACTTTTAAAACTACACAACGTCTTAGCTTCTGTGACGGTACTCAGGAGTTTGTTCCACTCATCCACAACTCTATTACCAAACTAGTGCTTTCCTATATCCTTCCTTAATCTGATTTTTTTCTGTTTAAAGCCATTGTTGCGAGTCCTGTATATGATAGATATTTTTAGCACGCAATTTACATCCTCTTTATTAATTCCTGTTTTCCATTTATACACCTCAATCATATCCCCCCTATTTCTACTCATTTCTAGAGAGTGCAGATTAATTATCCTTTGTACTTTTTCCAGTACATTTATATCCATTATTTAATACGGTGACCTAAACTGCATAATCTAAATGAGGCCTAACCAAATATATATACAGAGTTGAAGAACAAGCTAAGGACTTCGATTATTTATACTTCTTGTTATGAAGCCAATGATTCTCTTAGCTTTATTGCCAACATTTATGCATTGATGTCTTGGTTTCAGGTTACTGCTAACCAAAACTCCTAAATCCTTTTCGCAATCAGTAATATTAAGATCTTCATTATTTAGTTTATGTGTGGCATGGTTATTTTCCTGTTCAACATTTAGAACTTTGCATTTGTCTATAATAAACCGCATCTGCCACATCTCTGACCAGTGCATCAGTGTATTTAAATCATCCTGGAGTGCTATAGTGTCCTCATTAGAATGGGTTGGACGGCCTATTTTGGTGTCTTTAGCGAATTTACTTATGTCGCTATTTAATCCCTCATCTATATATAGTGATTTGATTGATTCCATTAATTTTGGGGAACAATTGCTGTCTCTTTTGGGAGTTACCTGGAGGTTACCTGGAGGTTATTCCGGGGATCAACGCCCCCGCGGCCCGGTCCACGACCAGGCCTCCCGATGGATCAGGGCCTGTTACTGCTGGCCGCACACAGTCCGACGTACGAGCCACAGCCCGGCTGATCCGGCACTGACTTTAGGTATCTGTCCAGCTCTCTCTTGAAGGCAGCCAGGAGTAGTTAATATTAATACATTAAGATCTAAATACTATTCGACAATGTATACCCAGCTCAATAAAAAGATAATTGATCAAGTGAGTGTTGATCGGAAACGAGTGGGAATGCTTAAGTCAGTGGATTCTTTCCTGAAACTCTTCGATACTTCGAGGGTGCAAAGGGCAGGTTTGGATGATATATTATATAAAGCTAGAGGGATGTGAGGGGGGAAATTTTCATGTCTCAGTGGGATGGCCAGAAAAGAATTACCGTTCTTATTGAATACCATTATCCCAGGAGTATTGTAACATGGACAAAAAGTGTTGAAAGATGTTAAGAGCGATATTGAGGTGTAGAAACACTGATGGACGTTGGACAAAAGTTATTGTCCAGAGGAAATAGAAATTTTTTTGAAACAATTGAAAATTAATAAAAAAAAGTTATAAAATAACAAAAAAAGTCACAATACCGTGACTGGAACAATACACAAAAAACCTGCACATAGAGCGGAGCTTACGACGACGTTTCGGTCCGGCCTGGACCATTTACAAAGCCACACTAACGAAATGGTCCAAGTCCAAGTTATTTGTGTCTTCAGTTTATTGTCAGTTTAGTGCCACTAATGTCAGCTGGTGCTCTATATAGTACACAATATGGGGTCAGTGTCTCCCTTCTCATTTATACTTATTTGATAACTAATAAGTGAAGCAGCTAGACGCACCTGTGAAGTATTACCAGTTAATCAAAGTTCTGCTAAGTTTCTCGAATTTAGAATACAAAGTTCAGAAGTTCATTTATTAGACTTAGCAAGTCTAGCATTGGAAACGAACACAAATATAACAAATGTAGGTGGGAATGCACTGGGAGATGGAGATAAGGCGACAAGTCAGATAATATTAAAATCTATGAGTTTGTATCTCAGTGAGCAGCTTATAGAATCGAATCCATTTTATTCATATATGAGTTAGATTAAGATTGAACATCAAAATGGTATACAATACCGACAGGTTGTTAGGTAAGATTAGATTAAGATTCTTAAACACTTATCCACATCGAAATTAGATACATTAGGAAGAATAGTTTTCTTTCAAAATAAGGAAACATTGAGTAATACTATTACAGAGGCTGATTTTGCTGATATTAAGAAAGATGAAGGCAAATTAATGAATGAAGTAAATACTTGCTTCCCTCTGATGCTCCAATCATGGGCATTTATGAACACCATTACCCAACAAAGCTTATAAATAATTCGAGTAAATTGTGGATTGATCAGGTATTCCTTATGCAAATGCATTAATAGCGTTAAATTCAAGTTCGAGGGTGAACCCACATAGGTGCGAGTATCTGTTGCTTATGCGTGTGAGTAGGTTGTGTTACGCAACCTTGAAATTTCTGGGTTTGGAGAGTGAACATGTCATTATATATAAGAACATAAGAACATAAGAACATAAGAAAGGAGGAACACTGCAGCAGGCCTGTTGGCCCATACTAGGCAGGTTCTTTACAATTCATCCCACTAACAAAACATTTGCCCAACCCAATTTTCAATGCCACCCAAGAAACAAGCTCCGATGTGCAAGTCCCACTCAAATCCAACCCCTCCCATGCATGTACTTATCCAACATAAATTTGAAACTACCCAAAGTCCTAGCCTCAATAACCCAACTAGGTAGACTGTTCCACTCATCAACTACCCTATTTCCAAACCAATACTTTCCTATGTCCTTTCTAAATCTAAACTTATCTAATTTAAATCAATTACTCCGGGTTCTCTCTTGGAGAGATATCCTCAAGACCTTGTTAATATCCCCTTTATTAATACCTATCTTCCACTTATACACTTCGATCAGGTCTCCCCTCATTCTTCGTCTAACAAGTGAATGTAACTTAAGAGTCTTCAATCTTTCTTCATAAGGAAGATTTCTAATGCTATGTATTAATTTAGTCATCCTACGCTGAATGTTTTCTAACGAATTTATGTCTATTCTGTAATATGGAGACCAGAATTGAGCTGCATAATCTAGGCGAGGCCTTACTAATGATGTATAAAGCTGCAGTATGACCTCTGGACTTCTGTTGCTTACACTTCTTGATATAAATCCCAGTAATCTATTTGCCTTATTACGTACGCTTAGGCATTGCTGTCTTGGTTTAAGGTTGCTGCTTACCATAACCCCCAAGTCCTTTTCGCAATCTGAATGGCTAAGTTCTACATTATTTAACTTATAAGTGCTAGGGTTATGGACACTCCCGAGCTTCAGAACCTTGCATTTATCTACATTGAACTGCATCTGCCACTTTTCTGACCAAGAGTAGAGTTTGTCTAAATCCTCCTGAAGTTCCCTAACATCTACGTTTGAATCAATTATCCTACCTATCTTCGTGTCATCGGCGAATTTGCTCATATCATTAGCAATTCCTTCATCAAGAACATTGATATATATTATAAACAACAACGGGCCCAAGACTGATCCCTGTGGAACGCCACTTGTTACTGATCCCCACTCGGATTTAACCCCATTTATGGACACTCTCTGCTTCCTGTCTGTGAGCCATGACTCGATCCACGAGAGCACCCTTCCCCCAATGCCATGAGCTGCTACTTTCTTCAACAGTCTTTGGTGCGGAACTCTATCAAATGCCTTACTAAAATCTAAGTAAACAATATCAAATTCTTTATCGTGGTCAACAGCCTCAAAAGTTTTACTGAAGAAAGTTAATAAATTAGTTAGACAAGACCGACCTCTTGTGAATCCATGCTGAGTATCATTAATCAAGCTATGCTTATCGAGATGGCTTCTTATAATCTCAGCTATAATTGACTCTAGCAACTTGCCTACAATTGAGGTCAGGCTTATTGGGCGGTAATTTGACGGTAACGACTTGTCCCCTGTTTTAAAAATAGGAATTACATTAGCCATCTTCCACATATCAGACACTACACCTGTTTGAAGAGATAAATTAAAAATATTAGTTAATGGTTCACTGACTTCCATTTTGCATTCCTTAAGAACCCTTGAAAAAACCTCATCAGGACCCGGTGACTTATTTTGCTTCAGTCAGTCTATCTGCTTCACAACCATTTCACTAGTGACTGTGATGTTACATAATTTATCTTCTTCTGATCCACTATAAAAATTAATTACCGGAATATTATTAGTGTCTTCCTGTGTAAAAACCGAGAGAAAATAATTATTTAAAATCGAGCACATTTCATTCTCTTTGTCAGTAAGATGCCCATAGTTATTTTTAAGGGGACCTATCTTATCTCTGACTTTTGTTCTATATACCTGGAAAAAACTTTTTGGATTAGTTTTAGAATCCCTAGCAACTTTAATTTCATAGTCCCTTTTAGCTTTTCTTATCCCCTTTTTAATGTCCCTCTTAATGTCAATATACTGATTCATAAGATGACCCTCGCCTCTTTTGATACGCCTATAAATTCCTTTCTTATGCCCTAGTAGATATTTCAGCCTATTATTCATCCATTTAGGGTCATTTCTATTTGATCTAATTTCCTTATAAGGGATAAACGTTCTTTGAGCAGCATGTATTGTGTTCAGAAAACTGTCATATTGATAGCTCTCTACGTTACCCCAGTCAACAGATGATAAGTGTTCTCTAAGCCCATCGTAATCTGCTAAGCGAAAATCTGGGACTGTTTCTGAGTTATCCCTACTATCATACTTCCATTAAATTCTAAATGTAATTGATTTGTGGTCGCTAGCACCCAGTTCCTCTGAAACTTCTAAATTATTAACAAGGGATTCATTGTTTTCCAGAACTAAGTCAAGCAGGTTATTTCCCCTTGTAGCTTCTGTCACAAACTGCTTCAAAAAACAATCCTGAACTACTTCTAAGAAATCGTATGATTCTAAATTCCCAGTCAAGAAATTCCAATCAATATGACTAAAGTTAAAGTCTCCTAGAATTACTACATTATCGTGCCTTGTGGCCCTAACAATTTCCTCCCATAGTAGTCTCCCCAGGTCCCTATCTAAATTTGGGGGACGGTATATCACACCTAAAATTAATTTTTCATGCCCCTCTGAAAATTCTATCCAAACAGACTCTGTATGTGTTACTTCAGACTTAATACCCGTTTTTATGCAACAGTTCAAGCGATCTCGGACATACAATGCCACCCCACCCCCCTTCCCGATACTTCTATCTACTTGGAACAATTTAAAACCCTGAATGTGACATTCTGCAGGCATGTCCCGACATTTTGAATTAAACCACGTCTCAGTAATGGCAAATACATCTATGTTACCTGCACTAGCAACTAGTCTCAACTCGTCCATCTTATTCCTAGCACTGCGACTATTTGTGTAATAAACATTTAATGACCCTCCTCTCTCTCCACCCCTCCCGCTCCTTTCTATTATTCCACCAAACCCATTACTGTCCTTGTCAATTAGTGCCACTGGCTTTCCAATATCCACCTCATTTTGCCTACTACTAGTTCTCCTAGTACTCATGTTACTACCCTGCGACTTCACAGTTTTCCCGCCAAAACCCATACCACTAACTATTCCTAGTTTAAAGACCTAACAGCTCCCTCCACTGCGTTGGCCAGTGCTCCCACCCCACACCTAGATAAGTGAACCCCATCCCTGGCATACATGTCATTTCTGCCATAGAAGAGGTCCCAGTTGTCAATGAATGTTACCGCATTTTCCTTACGGTATTTGTCTAGCCAGCAATTGACACCAATTGTTGAAGTCAGAACTATATTAGGTATTTACCTGAGAAGTGAACAGGTTAAGAATGACATATCTGTTGAGAAGAATAGTAACTTGAGAATACATATAACATTTGGTAAGCAGAAAATTGAGAGTAGAATTTGTCTGCTGTCCGGAGAAACTAATGCGATTTTAAATATAAATGAAAATAGATCAGTGATATTACATTCACGAGTATAGAAATTGACTTGTGAAGAGATAAATGTTGCTTAACAACATCATATGGGAAGCTGTGCCTCATATCTGGGATGTTTTATGGCAAATGAGAAAGATACACAAATAACCCACACATAGAAGAGAGGAGCTTACGATGACTGGCCCCACCTACTCTTACTACCTCCATACTACTACTTCCATCCCTCCACTACTACCATTACTTCTACTACTACCACCTCCTGCCTATATATACCCATCCTACTCAAATTTTTGTTAGTGTGAGTTTGTAAGTGGTCCAAGTAGGACCGAAACGTCGTCGTAGGCTCCTCTCTTCCATGTGCGGGTTATTTGTGTATTGTTCTAGTCACGGTATTGTGCCTTTTTTGTTGTTATAAATGAGAAAGATGATGTTATTATGGGAATAGAGGAGAAGCCGGTGATATTTATAATTAATATAATGAATGTCCAAGATGAGAATATGAGACATTGGATTACTAAGTATGTGAGCAAAAATATTTTAATATATTTGAACAGTTTTGGTATGGATTTGGAATATTATACTAAAATATATGGGAAAATTATATTTAAAATAAAGAAAAAAAAAATAACGTAAGTTTAGCATGAAAAATCTTTGGTTTATGAGATATATTCAATATATTTTGTGAATAAATTAAGAAAATTTAATATAAAGAAAATTATACATTATTTATTAAAAAGTTTAAGTAAGAATACATTAATGAATGATCGATTTATAATGAATAATGCTATTGATCATTTCAACATTCCCTCATGAAGACGTTCATTTGTTAATAATGTAAATTCAAAGGGGAATTATAAAAAAGACATTTGTAAAATAAAAGAATTATCATAGGGTGTGTGAAGATGAAATGTAGACCTGAGGCGAAGTTAAGAAAGGTCACATCTACATGACCAGACCTGACCTGTATATATGGAGGGTGACCTGGGGTTAAGAAAGGTCACATCTACCTGACCAGACCTGACCTGTATATATGGAGGGTGACCTGGGGTTAAGAAAGGTTACATCTACATGACCAGACCTGACTAGTATATATGGAGGGTGACCCGGGGATAAGAAGAAACCTGGTCACATCTACCTGACCAGACCCAGGGTGAAGAAACGTCTGTATATATGGAGAGTGACATGGGGTGACCATCTACGGGGTTAAGATAGGTCACATCTACCTGACCAGACCTGACCTGTATATATAGAGGCTGATCCAGAGTTAATAAAGGTCACATCTACCTGACCAGACCTGACCTGTATTTATGGAGGGTGACCTGGGGTTAAGAAAGGTCACATCTACCTGACCAGGCCTGACCTGTATATATGAAGGGTGACCCGAGGTTAAGAAAGGTTACATCTACCTGACCAGGCCTGACCTGTATATATGAAGGGTGACCCGAGGTTAAGAAAGGTTACATCTACCTGACCAGACCTGACATGTATATATGGAGGGTGACCTGGGGTTAAGAAAGGTCACATCTACCTGACCAGACCTGACCTGTACATATGGAGGGTGACCCAGGATTAAGAAAGGTCACATCTCCGTGACCAGACCTGACCTGTATATACGGAGGGTGACCCGGGGTTAAGAAAGGTCACATCTACCTGACCAGACCTGACCTGTATATATGGAGGGTGACCCAGGGTTAAGAAAGGTCACATCTACCTGACCAGACCTGGCCTGTATATGTGGACAGTGACCCGGGGTTAAGAAAGGTCACATCTACCTGACCAGACCTGACCTGTATATATGGAGGGTGACCTGGGGTTAAGAAAGGTCACATCTACCTGACCAGACATGACCTGTATATAAGCAGGGTGACCCGGGGTTAAGAAAGGTTACATCTTCATGACCAGACCTGACCTGTATATATGGAGGGTGATCAGGGGTTACGAAAGGTCACATCTACATGACCAGACCTGACCTGTATGTATAGACGGTGAACTGGGGTTAAGAAAGGTAACATCTACCTGACCAGACCTGACTAGTATATATGGAGGGTGACACGGGGTTAAGAAAGGTCCGTCTACTTGACCAGACCTGACCTGTATATATGGAGGGTGGCCCGGGGTGAAGAAACGTCACATCTACCTGACCAGACCAGACCTGTATATATGGAGGGTGACCCGGGGTTAAGAAAGGACACATCTATGTGACCAGACCTGACCTGTATATATGGAGCATGACCCGGGGTTAAGAAATGTCACATCTATCTGACCAGACCTGACCTGTATATATGGAGGGTGAACCGGGGTTAAGAAAGGTCACATCTACCTGACCAGACCTGACCTGTATATATGGAAGGTGACACGGGGTTAAGAAAGGTCACATCTACCTTACCAGACCTGACCTTTACATATGGAGGGTGATCTGGGGTTAAGAAAGGTCACATCTACATGACCAGACCTGACCTGTATATATGGAGGGTGACTAGGGGTTAAGAAAGGTCACATCTACCTGACCAGACCTGGCCTGTATATGTGCAGGGTGACCCGGGGTTAAGAAAGGCCACATCTACTTGACCAGACCTGACCTGTATATATGGAGGGTGACCTGTGGTTAAGAAAGGTCACATCTACCTGACCAGACATGGCCTGTATATATGCAGGGTGACCCGGGGTTAAGAAAGGTTACATCTACGTGACCAGACCTGACCTGTATATATGGAGGGTGACCAGGGGTTACGAAAGGTCACATCTACATGACCAGACCTGACCTGTATAAATGGAGGGTGACCTGGGGTTAAGAAAGGTAACATCTACCTGACCAGACCTGACTAGTATATATGGACGGTGACCTGGGGTTAAGAAAGGTAACATCTACTTGAACAGACCTGACCTGTTTATGTGGAGGGTGGCCCTGGGTTAAGAAAGGACACATCTATGTGACCAGACCCGACCTGTATATATGGAGGGTGACCCGGGGTTAAGAAAGGTCACATCTACCTGACCAGACCTGACCTATACATAAGGAGTGTGACCCAGAGTTAAGAAAGGTCACATCTACCTGACCAGACCTGACTAGTATATATGGAGGGTGACCTGGGGTTAAGAAAGGTAACATCTACTTGACCAGACCTGACCTGTTTATGTGGAGGGTGGCCCGGGGTGAAGAAACGTCACATCTACCTGACCAGACCAGACTTGTATATATGGAGGGTGACCCTGGGTTAAGAAAGGACACATCTATGTGACCAGACCTGACCTGTATATATGGAGGGTGACCGGGGGTTAAGAAAGGTCACATCTACCTGACCATACCAGACCTGTATATATGGAGTTTGACCCGGGCTTTAGAAAGGTCACATCTACCTGACCAGACCTGTACTGTTTATATGGAGGGTGACCCGGGGTTAAGAAAGGTCTCATCTACCTGACCAGACCTGACGTGTATATATAGAGGGCGACCTGGGGTTAAGAAAGGTTACATCTAACTGACCAGACCTGACCTGTATATATGGAGGGTGACCCGGGATTGAGAAAGGTTACATCTACCTGACCAGATCTGACCTGTATATATGGAGGGTGACCCGGGGTTATGAAAGGTCACATCTACCTGACCAGACCTGACCTGCATATAAGGAGGGTGAGCCAGGGTTAAGAAAGGTTACATCTACATGACCAGACCTGACCTGTATATATGGAGGGTGACCTGGGGATAAGAAAGGTTACATCTACCTGACCAGACCTGACCTGTATATATGGAGGGTGACCCGGGGTTAAGAAAGGTCACATCTACCTGACCAGACCTGACCTGTGTATATGGAGGGTGACCCGGGGTTAAGAAAGGTCACATGTACCTGACCAGACCTGACCTATACATAAGGAGGGTGACCCAGAGTTAAGAAAGGTCACATCTACCTGACCAGACCTGACCTGTATATAAGGAGGGTGATCCGGAGTTAAGGAAGGTCACATCTACCTGACCAGACCTGACCTGTATATGGAGGGTGACCCGGGGATAAGAAAGGTTACATCTATCTGACCAGACCTGACCTGTATATATGGAGGGTGACCTGGGGTTAAGAAAGGTTGCATCTACCTGACCAGACCTGACCTGTATATATGGAGGGTGATCCAGGGTTAAGAAAGGTCACATCTACCTGACCAGACCTGACCTGTATATATGGAGGGTGACCCGGGGTTAAGAAAGGTCACATCTACCTGACCAGACCTGACCTGTATATATGGAGGGTGACCCGGGGTTAAGAAAGGTCACATCTACCTGACCAGACCAGACCTGTATATTTGGAGGGTGACCCAGAGTTAAGAAAGGTCACATCTAAATGACCAGACCTGACTAGTATATATGGAGGGTGACCTGTGGTTAAGAAAGGTAACATCTACTTGACCAGACCTGACCTGTTTATGTGGAGGGTGGCCCGGGGTGAAGAAACGTAACATCTAGCTGACCAGACCAGACTTGTATATATGGAGGGTGACCCTGGGTTAAGAAAGGACACATCTATGTGACCAGAGCTGACCTGTATATATGGAGGGTGACCGGGGGTTAAGAAAGGTCACATCTACCTGACCAGACCTGACCTGTATATAAGGAGGGTGACCAGGGGTTAAGAAAGGTCACATCTACCTGACTAGACCAGACCTGTATATATGGAGTTTGACCCGGGGTTAAGAAAGGTCACATCTACCTGACCAGACCTGACCTGTATATATGGAGGGTGACCTGGGGTTAAGAAAGGTCTCATCTACCTGACCAGACCTGACGTGTATATATAGAGGGCGACCTGGCGTTAAGAAAGGTTACATCTAACTGACCAGACCTGACCTGTATATATGGAGGGTGACGCGGGATTGAGAAAGGTTACATCTACCTGACCAGATCTGATCTGTATATATGGAGGGTGACCTGGTGTTAAGAAAGGTCACATCTACCTGACCAGACCTGACCTGCATATAAGGAGGGTGACCCGGGGATAAGAAAGGTTACATCTACCTGACCAGACCTGACCTGTATGTAAGGAGGGTGACCCGGGGTTAAGAAAGGTCACATCTACCTGACCAGACCTGACCTGTGTATATGGAGGGTGACCCGGGGTTAAGAAAGGTCACATGTACCTGACCAGACCTGACCTATACATAAGGAGGGTGACCCAGAGTTAAGAAAGGTCACATCTACCTGACCAGACCTGACCTGTATATTAAGGTTTTCCCGGGGATAAGAAAGGTTACATCTACCTGACCAGACCAGACCTGTATATATGGAGGGTGACCTGGGGTTAAGAAAGGTTGCATCTACCTGACCAGACCTGACTTGTATATATGGAAGGTGACCCGGGGTTAAGAAAGGTCACATCTACCTGACCAGACCTGACCTGTATATATGGAGGGTGATCGAGGGTTAAGAAAGGTCACATCTACCTGACCAGACCTGACCTGTATATATGGAGGGTGACCTGTGGTTACGAGAGGTCACATCTACCTGACCAGACCTGACCTGTATATATGGAGGGTGACCCGGGGTTAAGAAAGGTCACATCTACCTGACCAGACCTGACCTGTATATATGGAGGGTGACCTGGGGTTAAGAAAGGTCACATCTACCTGACCAGACCTGACCTGTATATATGGAGGGTGACCCGGGGTTAAGAAAGGTCACATCTACCTGACCAGACCTGACCTGTTTATAATGAGGGTGACCCAGGGTTAAGAAAGGTTACATCTACCTGACCAGACCTGACCTGTATTTATGGAGGGTGTCCTGGGGTTAAGAAAGGACACATCTACCTGACCAGGCCTGACCTGTATATATGGAGGGTGACCCGGGGTTAAGAAAGGTTACATCTACCTGACCAGACCTGACCTGTATATATGGAAGGTGACCTGGGGTTAAGAAAGGTCACATCTACCTGACCAGACCTGACCTGTATATATGGAGGGTGACCCGGGGTTAAGAAAGGTCACATCTACCTGACCAGACCTGACCTGTATATATGGAGGGTGACCCAGGGTTAAGAAAGCTCACATCTACCTGACCAGACCTGACCTGTATATATGGAGGGTGACCCGGGGTTAAGAAATGTAACATCTACCTGACCAGACCTGACCTGTATATATGGAGGGTGTCCTGGGGTTAAGAAATGTCACATCTACCTGACCAGACCTGACCTGTATATATGGAGGGTGACCCGGGGTTAAGAAAGGTCACATCTACCTGACCAGACCTGACCTGTATATATGGAGGGTGACCAGGGGTTACGAAAGGTCACATCTACCTGACCAGACCTGACCTGTATATATGGAGGGTGACCCGGGGTTAAGAAAGGTCACATCTACCTGACCAGACCTGACCTGTATATATGGAGGGTGACCCTGGGTTAAGAAAGGTCACATCTACCTGACCAGACCTGACCTGTATATATGGAGGGTGACATGGGGTTAAGAAAGGTCACATCTACCTGACCAGACCTGACCTGTATATATGGAGGGTGACCCGGGGTTAAGAAAGGTCACATCTACCTGACCAGACCTGACCTGTATATATTGAGGGTGACCCGGGGTTAAGAAAGGTCACATCTACCTGACCAGACCAAACCTGTATATATGGAGGGTGACCCAGAGTTAAGAAAGGTCACATCTACCTGACCAGACCTGACTAGTATATATGGAGGGTAACCTGGGGTTAAGAAAGGTAACATCTACCTGACTAGACCAGACCTGTATATATGGAGTTTGACCCGGGGTTAAGAAAGGTCACATCTACCTGACCAGACCTGACCTGTATATATGGAGGGTGACCCGGGGTTAAGAAAGGTCTCATCTACCTGACCAGACCTGACGTGTATATATAGAGGGCGACCTGGGGTTAAGAAAGGTTACATCTAACTGACCAGACCTGACCTGTATATATGGAGGGTGACCCGGGATTGAGAAAGGTTACATCTACCTGACCAGATCTGACCTGTATATGTGGAGGGTGACCCGGGGTTAAGAAAGGTCACATCTACCTGACCAGACCTGACCTGCATATAAGGAGGGTGACCCAGGGTTAAGAAAGGTTACATATACATGACCAGACCTGACCTGTATATATGGAGGGTGACCCGGGGATAAGAAAGGTTACATCTACCTGACCAGACCTGACCTGTGTATATGGAGGGTGACCCGGGGTTAAGAAAGGTCACATCTACCTGACCAGACCTGACCTGTGTATATGGAGGGTGACCTGGGGTTAAGAAAGGTCACATGTACCTGACCAGACCTTACCTATACATAAGGAGGGTGACCCAGAGTTAAGAAAGGTCACATCTACCTGACCTGTATATTTAGGTTGACCTGGGGATAAGAAAGGTTACATCTACCTGACCAGACCAGACCTGTATATATAGAGGGTGACCTGGGGTTAAGAAAGGTTGCATCTACCTGACCAGACCTGACCTGTATATATGGAGGGTGACCCGGGGTTAAGAAAGGTCACATCTACCTGACCAGACCTGACCTGTATATATGGAGGGTGATCCAGGGTTAAGAAAGGTCACATCTACCTGACCAGACCTGACCTGTATATATGGAGGGTGACCCGGGGTTAAGAAAGGTCACATCTACCTGACCAGACCTGACCTGTATATATGGAGGGTGACCCGGGGTTAAGAAAGGTCACATCTACCTGACCAGACCTGACCTGTATATGTGGAGGGTGACCAGGGGTAACGAAAGGTCACATCTAGAAGACCAGACCTGACCTGTATATATTGAGAGTGACCTGGGGTTAAGAAAGGTAACATCTACCTGACCAGACCTGACTAGTATATATGGAGGGTGACCCGGGGTTGAGAAAGGTCACATCTACTTGACCAGACCTGATCTGTATATGTGGAGGGTGGCCCGGGGTGAAGAAACGTCACATCTACCTGACCAGACCAGACCTGTATATATGTAGGGTGACCCAGGGTTAAGAAAGGACACATCTATGTGACCAGACCTGACCTGTATATATGGAGGGTGACCCGGGGTTAAGAAAGGTCACATCTACCTGACCAGACCTGACCTGTATATATGGAGGGTGAACCGGGGTTAAGAAAAGTTACATCTACCTGACCAGACCTGACCTGTATAAATGGAAGGTGACCCGGGGTTAAGAAAGGTCACATCTACCTTACCAGACCTGACCTGTACATATGGAGGGTGATCTGGGGTTAAGAAAGGTCACATCTACCTGACCAGACCTGACCTGTATATATGGAGGGTGACCTGGGGTTAAGAAAGGTCACATCTACCTGACCAGACCAGACCTGTATATATGGATGGTGACCCGGGGTTAAGAAATGTCACATCTACCTGACCAGACCTGACCTGTATATATGGAGGTGACCTGGGGTTAAGAAAGGTCTCATCTACCTGACCAGACCTGACCTGTATATATGGAGGGCGACCTGGGGTTAAGAAAGGTTACATCTACCTGACCAGACCTGACCTGTATATATGGAGGGTGACCCAGAATTGAGAAAGGTTGCATCTACCTGACCAGACCTGACCTGTATATATGGAGGGTGACCCGGGGTTAAGAAAGGTCACATCTACCTGACCTGACCTGACCTGTATATATGGAGGGTGACCTGGGGATAAGAAAGATTACATCTACCTGACCAGACCTTTCCTGTATATATGGAGGTTGACCCGGGGTTAAGAAAGGTTACATCTACCTGACCAGACCTGACCTGTATATATGGAGGGTGACCCGGGGTTAAGAAAGGTCACATCTACTTGACCATACCTGACCTGTATATATGGAGGGTGAACCGGGGTTAAGAAAGGTCACATCTACTTGACCATACCTGATCTGTATATATGGAGGGTGACCCGGGGTTAAGAAAGGTCACATCTACTTGACCAGACCTGACCTGTATATATGGAGGGTGACCCAGGGTTAAGAAAGGTCACATCTACCTGACCACACCTGACCTGTGTATATGGAGAGTGACCTGGGGTTAAGAAAGGTCACATCTACCTGACCAGACCTGACCTGTATTTATGGATTGTGACCTGGGGTTAAGAAAGGTCACATCTACATGACCAGACCTGACCTATAAATATGGAGGGTGACCCGAGGCTAAGGAACGTTACATCTACCTGACCAGACCTGACCTGTATATATGGAGGGTGACCCGAGGTTAAGGAACGTTACATCTACCTGACCAGACCTGACATGTATATATGGAGGGTGACCTGGGGTTAAGAAAGGTCACATCTACCTGACCACACCTGACCTGTACATATGGAGGGTGACCCGGGATTAAGAAAGGTCACATCTCCGTGACCAGACCTGATCTCTATATATGGAGGGTGACCCGGGGTTAAGAAAGGTCACATCTACCTGACCAGACCTGACCTGTATATATGGAGGGTGACCCACGAATAAGAAAGGTCACATCTACATGACCAGACCTGGCCTGTATATGTGGACGGTGATCGAGGGTTAAGAAAGGTCACATCTACCTGACCAGACCTGACCTGTATATATGGAGGGTGACCAGGGGTTAAGAAAGGTCACATCTACCTGACCAGACATGACCTGTATATATGGAGGGTGAACCGGGGTTAAGAAAGGTTACATCTACCTGACCAGACCTGACCTGTATAAATGGAAGGTGACCCGGGGTTAAGAAAGGTCACATCTACCTGACCAGACCAGACCTGTATATATGTAGGGTGACCCAGGGTTAAGAAAGGTCACATCTACCTGACCAGACCTGACCTGTATATATGGAGGGTGACCGGGGTTAAGGGAGGGTGACCCGGGGTTAAGAAAGGTCACATCTACCTGACCAGACCTGACCTGTATATATGGAGGGTGACCAGGGGTTAAGAAAGGTCACATCTACCTGACCAGACCTGACCTGTATATATCGAGGGTGACCCGGGGTTAAGAAAAGTCTCATCTACCTGACCAGACCTGACCTGTATATGGAGGGCGACCTGGGGTTAAGAAAGGTTACATCTACCTGACCAGACCTGACCTGTATATATGGAGGGTGACCCGGGATTGAGAAAGGTTACATCTACCTGACCAGACCTGACCTGTATATATGGAGGGTGACCCGGGGTTAAGAAAGGTCACATCTACCTGACCTGACCTGACCTGTATATAAGGAGGGTGACCCAGGGTTAAGAAAGGTTACATCTACATGACCAGACCTGACCTGTATATATGGAGGGTGACCTGGGGATAAGAAAGGTTACATCTACCTGATCAGACCTGACCTGTATATATGGAGTTTGACCCGGGGTTAAGAAAGGTCACATCTACCTGACCAGACCTGACCTGTATATATGGAGGGTGACCCGGGGTTAAGAAAGGTCTCATCTACCTGACCTGACCTGTATATAAGGAGGGTGACCTGGGGTTAAGAAAGGTTGCATCTACCTGACCAGACCTGACCTGTATTTATGGAGGGTGACCTGGGGTTAAGAAAGGACACATCTACCTGACCCGGCCTCACCTCTATATATGAAGGGTGACCCGAGGTTAAGAAAGGTTACATCTGCCTGACCAGACCTGACATGTATATATGAAGGGTGACCTGGGGTTAAGAAAGGTCACATCTACCTGAAAAAAACCTGACCTGTATATATGGAGGGTGACCCGGGGTTAAGAAAGGTCTCATCTACCTGACCAGATCTGACCTGTATATATGGAGGGTGACCCGGGGTTCAGAAAGGTCACATCTACCTGACCAGACCTGACCTGCATATAAGGAGGGTGACCCAGGGTTAAGAAAGGTTACATCTACCTGACCAGACCTAACCTGTATATATGGAGGGTGACCTGTGGTTAAGAAAGGTCACATCTACCTGACCAGACCTGACCTGTATATATGGAAGGTGACACGGGGTTAAGAAAGGTCACATCTACCTTACCAGACCTGACCTTTACTTATGGAGGGTGACCCGGGGTTAAGAAAGATCACATCTACCTGACCAGACCTGACCTGTATATATGGAAGGTGACCTGGGGTTAAGAAAGGTCACATCTCCCTGACCAGACCTGACCTGTATATATGGAGGGTGACCCGGGGTTAAGAAACGTCACATGTACCTGACCACACCTCACCTGTATGTATGGAGAGTGACCTGGGGTTAAGAAAGGTCACATCTACCTGACCAGACCTGACCTGTATATATGGAGGGTGAACCGGGGTTAAGAAAGGTTACATCTACCTGACCACATCTGACCTGTATATATGGAGGGTGATCCAGGGTTAAGAAAGGTCACATCTACATGACCAGACCTGATCTGTATATATGGAGGGTGACCCGGGGTTAAGAAAGGACACATCTACCTGACCAGACCTGACCTGTATATATGGAGGGTGACCCGGGGTTAAGAAAGGCCACATCTACCTGACCAGACCTGACCTGTATATATGGAGGGTGACCCGGGGTTAAGAAAGGTCACATCTACCTGACCAGACCTGACCTCTATATATGGAAGGTGACCTGGGGTTAAGAAAGGTCACATCTACCTGACCAGACCTGACCTGTATATATGGAGGGTGAACCGGGGTTAAGAAAGGTTACATCTACCTGACCACACCTGACCTTTACGCATGGAGGGTGATCCGGGGTTAAGAAAGGTCACATCTACATGACCAGACCTGGCCTGTATATGTAGAAGGTGACCCGGGGTTAAGAAAGGCCACATCTACCTGACCAGACCTGACCTGTATATATGGAGGGTGACCTGTGGTTAAGAAAGGACACATCTACCTGACCAGACATTGCCTGTATATAAGCAGGGTGACCTGTATATATGGAGGGTGACCAGGGATTACGAAAGGTCACATCTACATGACCAGACCTGACCTGTATATATGGAGGGTGTCCTGGGGTTAAGAAAGGTAACATCTACCTGACCAGACCTGACTAGTATATATGGAGGGTGACCCGGGGTTAAGAAAGGTAACATCTACTTGACCAGACCTGACCTGTTTATGTGGAGGGTAGCCTGGGGTGAAGAAACGTCACATCTACCTGACCAGACCAGACTTGTATATATGGAGGGTGACCCTGGGTTAAGAAAGGACACATCTACGTGACCAGACCTGACCTGTATATATGGAGGGTGACCCGGGGTTAAGAAAGGTCACATCTACCTGACCAGACCTGACCTGTATATAAGGAGGGTGACCTGGGGTTAAGAAAGGTCACATCTACCTGACCAGACCAGACCTGTATATATGGAGTTTGACCCAGGGTTAAGAAAGGTCACATCTACCTGACCAGACCTGACCTGTATATATCGAGGGTGACCCGGGGTTAAGAAAGGTCTCATCTACCTGACCAGACCTGACGTGTATATATAGAGGGCGACCTGGGGTTAAGAAAGGTTACATCTAACTGACCAGACCTGACCTGTATATATGGAGGGTGACCCGGGATTGAGAAAGGTTACATCTACCTGACCAGATCTGACCTGTATATATGGAGGGTGACCCGGGGTTAAGAAAGGTCACATCTACCTGACCAGACCTGACCTGCATATAAGGAGGGTGACCCAGGGTTAAGAAAGGTTACATCTACATGACCAGACCTGACCTGTATATATGGAGGGTGACCCGGGGATAAGAAAGGTTACATCTACCTGATCAGACCTGACCTGTATATATGGAGGGTGACCCGGGGTTAAGAAAGGTCACATCTACCTGACCAGACCTGACCTGTGTATATGGAGGGTGACCTGGGGTTAAGAAAGGTCACAAGTACCTGACCAGACCTGACCTATACATAAGGAGGGTGACCCAGAGTTAAGAAAGGTTACATCTACCTGACCAGACCAGACCTGTATATATAGAGGGTGACCTGTGGTTAAGAAAGGTTGCATCTACCTGACTAGACCTGATCTGTATATATGGAGGGTGACCCGGGGTTAAGAAAGGTCACATCTACCTGACCAGACCTGACCTGTATATATGGAGGGTGATCCAGGGTTAAGAAAGGTCACATCTACCTGACCAGACCTGACCTGTATTAAGAAAGGTCACATCTACCTGACCAGACCTGACCTGTGTATATGGAGGGTGACCCGGGGTTAAGAAAGGTCACATCTACCTGACCAGACCTGACCTGCATATAAGGAGGGTGACCCAGGGTTAAGAAAGGTTACATATACATGACCAGACCTGACCTGTATATATGGAGGGTGACCCGGGGATAAGAAAGGTTACATCTACCTGACCTGTATATTTAGGTTGACCTGGGGATAAGAAAGGTTACATCTACCTGACCAGACCAGACCTGTATATATAGAGGGTGACCTGGGGTTAAGAAAGGTTGCATCTACCTGACTAGACCTGATCTGTATATATGGAGGGTGACCCGGGGTTAAGAAAGGTCACATCTACCTGACCAGACCTGACCTGTATATATGGAGGGTGATCCAGGGTTAAGAAAGGTCACATCTACCTGACCAGACCTGACCTGTATATATGGAGGGTGACCCGGGGTTAAGAAAGGTCACATCTACCTGACCAGACCTGACCTGTATATATGGAGGGTGACCCGGGGTTAAGAAAGGTCACATCTACCTGACCAGACCTGACCTGTATATGTGGAGGGTGACCAGGGGTAACGAAAGGTCACATCTAGAAGACCAGACCTGACCTGTATATATTGAGAGTGACCTGGGGTTAAGAAAGGTAACATCTACCTGACCAGACCTGACTAGTATATATGGAGGGTGACCCGGGGTTGAGAAAGGTCACATCTACTTGACCAGACCTGATCTGTATATGTGGAGGGTGGCCCGGGGTGAAGAAACGTCACATCTACCTGACCAGACCAGACCTGTATATATGTAGGGTGACCCAGGGTTAAGAAAGGACACATCTATGTGACCAGACCTGACCTGTATATATGGAGGGTGACCCGGGGTTAAGAAAGGTCACATCTACCTGACCAGACCTGACCTGTATATATGGAGGGTGAACCGGGGTTAAGAAAAGTTACATCTACCTGACCAGACCTGACCTGTATAAATGGAAGGTGACCCGGGGTTAAGAAAGGTCACATCTACCTTACCAGACCTGACCTGTAGATATGGAGGGTGATCTGGGGTTAGGAAAGGTCACATCTACCTGACCAGACCTGACCTGTATATATGGAGGGTGACCTGGGGTTAAGAAAGGTCACATCTACCTGACCAGACCAGACCTGTATATATGGATGGTGACCCGGGGTTAAGAAATGTCACATCTACCTGACCAGACCTGACCTGTATATATGGAGGTGACCTGGGGTTAAGAAAGGTCTCATCTACCTGACCAGACCTGACCTGTATATATGGAGGGTGACCCAGAATTGAGAAAGGTTGCATCTACCTGACCAGACCTGACCTGTATATATGGAGGGTGACCCGGGGTTAAGAAAGGTCACATCTACCTGACCTGACCTGACCTGTATATAAGGAGGGTGACCCAGGGTTAAGAAAGGTTACATCTACCTGAGCAGACCTAACCTGTATATATGGAGGGTGACCTGGGGATAAGAAAGATTACATCTACCTGACCAGACCTTTCCTGTATATATGGAGGTTGACCCGGGGTTAAGAAAGGACACATCTACATGACCACACCTGACCTGTATATATGGAGGGTGACCCGGGGTTAAGAAAGGTCACATCTACCTGACCAGACCTGACCTGTATATATGGAGGGTGACCCGGGGTTAAGAAAGGTTACATCTACCTGACCAGACCTGACCTGTATATATGGAAGGTGACCTGGGGTTAAGAAAGGTCACATCTCCCTGACCAGACCTGACCTGTATATATGGAGGGTGACCCGGGGTTAAGAAACGTCACATGTACCTGACCACACCTCACCTGTATATATGGAGAGTGACCTGGGGTTAAGAAAGGTCACATCTACCTGACCAGACCTGACCTGTATTTATGGAGGGTGACCTGGGGTTAAGAAAGGTCACATCTACCTGACCAGGCCTGACCTGTATATATGAAGGGTGACCCGAGGTTAAGAAAGGTCACATCTACATGACCAGACCTGACCTATAAATATGGAGGGTGACCCGAGGTTAAGGAACGTTACATCTACCTGACCAGACCTGACATGTATATATGGAGGGTGACCTGGGGTTAAGAAAGGTCACATCTACCTGACCACACCTGACCTGTATATATGGAGGGCGACCCGGGGTTAAGAAAGATCACATCTACCTGACCAGACCTGACCTGTATATATGGTGGGTGACCCGGGGTTAAGAAAGGTCACATCTACCTGACCAGACCTGACCTGTATATATGGAGGGTGACCCACGAATAAGAAAGGTCACATCTGCATGACCAGACCTGGCCTGTATATATGGACGGTGATCAAGGGTTAAGAAAGGTCACATCTACCTGACCAGACCTGACCTGTATATGTGGAGGGTGACCAGGGGTTATGAAAGGTCACATCTACATGACCAGACCTGACCTGTATATATTGAGGGTGACCTGGGATTAAGAAAGGTAACATCTACCTGACCAGACCTGACTAGTATATATGTAGGGTGACCCGGGGTTAAGAAAGGTCACATCTGCTTGACCAGACCTGACCTGTATATATGGAGGGTGAACCGGGGTTAAGAAAGGTTACATCTATCTGACCAGACCAGACCTGTATATATGGAGGGTGACCCGGGGTTAAGAAAGGTCACATCTACCTGACCAGACCTGACCTGTATATATGGAGGGTGACCCGGGGTTAAGAAAGGTCACATCTACCTGACCAGACCTGACCTGTATATATGGAGGGTGACCCGGGGTTAAGAAAGGTCTCATCTACCTGACCAGACCTGACATGTATATATGAAGGTTACCCGGGGTTAAGAAAGGTCACATCTACCTGACCAGACCTGACCTGTATATAAGGAGGGTGACCTGGGGTTAAGAAAGGTCACATCTACCTGACCAGACCTGACCTGTATATATGGAGGGTGACTTGGGGTTAAGAAAGGTCACATCTACCTGACCAGACCTGACCTGTATATATGGAGGGTGACCCGGGGTTAAGAAAGGTCACATCTACCTGACCAGACCTGACCTGTATATATGGAGGGTGACCTGGGGTTAAGAAAGGTCACATCTACCTGACCAGACCTGACCTGTATATATGGAGGGCGACCTGGGGTTAAGAAAGGTTACATCTACCTGACCAGACCTGACCTGTATATATGGAGGGTGACCAGGGGTTAAGAAAGGTCACATCTACCTGACCAGACCTGACCTGTATATATGGAGGGTGACCCAGGGTTAAGAAAGGTTACATCTACCTGAGCAGACCTAACCTGTATATATGGAGGGTGACCTGGGGATAAGAAAGATTACATCTACCTGAGCAGACCTGACCTGTATATATGGACGGTGACTCGGGGTTAAGAAAGGTTACATCTACCTGACCAGACCTGACCTGTATATATGGAAGGTGACCTGGGGTTAAGAAAGGTCACATCTACCTGACCAGACCTGACCTGTATATATGGAGGGTGACCCGGGGTTAAGAAAGGTCACATCTACCTGACCAGACCTGACCTGTATATATGGAGGGTGACCCGGGGTTAAGAAAGGTCACATCTACCTGACCAGACCAGACCTGTATATATGGAGGGTGACCCTGGGTTAAGAAAGGACACATCTACATGACCACACCTGACCTGTATATATGGAGGGCGACCCGGGGTTAAGAAAGGTCACATCTACCTGACCAGACCTGACCTGTATATATGGAGGGTGACCCGGGGTTAAGAAAGGTTACATCTACCTGACCAGACCTGACCTGTATATATGGAAGGTGACCTGGGTTAAGAAAGGTCACATCTACCTGACCACACCTGACCTGTATATATGGAGGGCGACCCGGGGTTAAGAAAGATCACATCTACCTGACCAGACCTGACCTGTATATATGGTGGGTGACCCGGGGTTAAGAAAGGTCACATCTACCTGACCAGACCTGACCTGTATATATGGAGGGTGACCCGGGGTTAAGAAAGGTCACATCTACCTGACCAGACCTGACCTGTATATATGGAGGGTGACCCAGGGTTAAGAAAGGTCACATCTACCTGACCAGACCTGACCTGTATATATGGAGGGTGACCTGGGGTTAAGAAAGGTCACATCTACATGACCAGACCTGACCTGTATATATGGAGGGTGACCCGGGGATAAGAAAGGTTACATCTACCTGATCAGACCTGACATGTATATATGGAGGGTGACCCGGGGTTAAGAAAGGTCACATCTACCTGACCAGACCTGACCTGTACATATGGAGGGTGATCTGGGGTTAAGAAAGGTCACATCTACCTGACCAGACCTGACCTGTATATATGGAGGGTGACCTGGGGTTAAGAAAGGTCACATCTACCTGACCAGACCAGACCTGTATGTATGGAGGGTGACCCGGGGTTAAGAAAGGTCACATCTACCTGACCAGACCTGACCTGTATATATGGAGGTGACCTGGGGTTAAGAAAGGTCTCATCTACCTGACCAGACCTGACCTGTATATATGGAGGGCGACCTGGGGTTAAGAAAGGTTACATCTACCTGACCAGACCTGACCTGTATATATGGAGGGTGACCCGGGATTGAGAAAGGTTACATCTACCTGACCAGACCTGACCTGTATATATGGAGGGTGACCTGGGGTTAAGAAAGGTCACATCCACCTGACCTGACCTGACCTGTATATAAGGAGGGTGACCCAGGGTTAAGAAAGGTTACATCTACCTGAGCAGACCTAACCTGTATATATGGAGGGTGACCTGGGGATAAGAAAGATTACATCTACCTGACCAGACCTGACCTGTATATATGGAGGTTGACCCAGGGTTAAGAAAGGACACATCTACATGACCACACCTGACCTGTATATGGAGGGTGACCCGGGGATAAGAAAGGTTACATCTACCTGACCAGACCTGGCCTGTATATATGACCCAGAGGGTGACCTACCTGACCCAGGGTTAAGAAAGGTTACATCTACCTGACCAGACCTGACCTGTGTATATGGAGGGTGACCTGGGGTTAAGAAAGGACACATCTACCTGACCACGCCTGACCTGTATATATGGAGGGTGACCCGTGGTTAAGAAAGGTCACATCTACCTGACCAGACCTGACCTGTATATATGGAGGGTGACCCGGGGTTAAGAAAGGTCACATCTATCTGACCAGACCTGACGTGTATATATGGAGGGTGACCCGGGGTTAAGAAAGGTCACATCTGCTTGACCAGACCTGACCTGTATATATGGAGGGTGACCTGGGGTTAAGAAAGGTCACATCTACCTGACCAGACCTGACCTGTATATATGGAGGGTGACCCGGGGTTAAGAAAGGTCACATCTACCTGACCAGACCTGACCTGTATATATGGAGGGTGACCCGGGGTTAAGAAAGGTCACATCTACCTGACCAGACCTGACCTGTATATATGGAGGGTGACCCAGGGTTAAGAAAGGTCACATCTACCTGACCAGACCTGACCTGTATATATGGAGGGTGACCCGGGGTTAAGAAAGGTCACATCTACCTGACCAGACCTGACCTGTATATATGGAGGGTGACCCAGGGTTAAGAAAGGTCACATCTACCTGACCAGACCTGGCCTGTATATGTGGACGGTGACCCGGGGTTAAGAAAGGTCACATCTACCTGACCAGACCTGATCTGTATATATGGAGGGTGACCTGGTGTTAAGAAAGGTCACATCTACCTGAACAGACATGACCTGTATATAAGCAGGGTGACCCGGGGTTAAGAAAGGTTACATCTACATGACCAGACCTGACCTGTATATATGGAGGGTGATCAGGGGTTAAGAAAGGTCACATCTACATGACCATACCTGACCTGTATGTATGGAGGGTGAACCGGGGTTAAGAAAGGTCACATCTACTTGACCATACCTGACCTGTATTCATGGAGGGTGGCCCGGGGTGAAGAAACGTCACATCTACCTGACCAGACCAGACCTGTATATATGGAGGGTGACCTGGGGTTAAGAAAGGACACATCTATGTGACCAGACCTGACCTGTATATATGGAGGGTGACCCGGGGTTAAGAAAGGTCACATCTATCTGACCAGACCTGACCTGTATATATGGAGGGTGAACCGGGGTTAAGAAAGGTTACATCTACCTGACCAGACCTGACCTGTATGCATGGAGGGTGATCCGGGGTTAAGAAAGGTCACATCTACATGACCAGACCTGGCCTGTATATGTGGAGGGTGACCCGGGGTTAAGAAAGGCCACATCTACCTGACCAGACCTGACCTGTATATATGGAGGGTGACCTGTGGTTAAGAAAGGACACATCTACCTGACCAGACATTGCCTGTATATAAGCAGGGTGACCCGGGGTTAATAAAGGTTACATCTACGTGACAAGACCTGACCTGTATATATGGAGGGTGACCAGGGGTTACGAAAGGTCACATCTACATGACCAGACCTGACCTGTATATATGGAGGGTGTCCTGGGGTTAAGAAAGGTAACATCTACCTGACCAGACCTGACTAGTATATATGGAGGGTGACCCGGGGTTAAGAAAGGTAACATCTACTTGACCAGACCTGACCTGTTTATGTGGAGGGTGGCCCGGGGTGAAGAAACGTCACATCTACCTGACCAGACCAGACTTGTATATATGGAGGGTGACCCTGGGTTAAGAAAGGACACATCTACGTGACCAGACCTGACCTGTATATATGAAGGTTACCCGGGGTTAAGAAAGGTCACATCTACCTGACCAGACCTGACCTGTATATAAGGAGGGTGACCTGGGGTTAAGAAAGGTCACATCTACCTGACCAGACCAGACCTGTATATATGGAGTTTGACCCAGGGTTAAGAAAGGTCACATCTACCTGACCAGACCTGACCTGTATATATCGAGGGTGACCCGGGGTTAAGAAAGGTCTCATCTACCTGACCAGACCTGACCTGTATATGGAGGGCGACCTGGGGTTAAGAAAGGTTACATCTAACTGACCAGACCTGACCTGTATATATGGAGAGTGACCGGGGATTGAGGAAGGTTACATCTACCTGACCAGATCTGACCTGTATATATGGAGGGTGACCCGGGGTTAAGAAAGGTCACATCTACCTGACCAGACCTGACCTGCATATAAGGAGGGTGACCCAGGGTTAAGAAAGGTTACATCTACATGACCAGACCTGACCTGTATATATGGAGGGTGACCCGGGGTTAAGAAAGGTCACATCTACCTGACCAGACCTGACCTGTGTATATGGAGGGTGACCCGGGGTTAAGAAAGGTCACATGTACCTGACCAGACCTGACCTATACATAAGGAGGGTGACCCGGAGTTAAGAAAGGTCACATCTACCTCACCAGTCCTGACCTGTATATTTAGGTTGACCCGGGGATAAGAAAGGTTACATCTACCTGACCAGACCAGACCTCTATATATGGAGGATGACCTGGGGTTAAGAAAGGTTGCATCTACCTGACCAGACCTGAACTGTATATATGGAGGGTGACCCGGGGTTAAGAAAGGTCACATCTACCTGATCAGACCTGACCTGTATATATGGAGGGTGATCCAGGGTTAAGAAAGGTCACATCTACCTGACCAGACCTGACCTGTATATATGGAGGGTGATCCGGGGATAAGAAAGGTCACATCTACCTGACCAGACCTGACCTGTATATATGGAGGGTGACCCGGGGTTAAGAAAGGTCACATCTACCTGACCAGACCTGACCTGTATATGTGGAGGGTGACCAAGGGTTACAAAAGGTCACATCTACATGACCAGACCTGACCTGTATATATTGAGGGGGACCTGGGGTTAAGATAGGTAACATCTACCTGACCAGACCTGACTAGTATATATGGAGGGTGACCCAGGGTTAAGAAAGGTCACATCTACTTGACCAGACCTGATCTGTATTTGTGGAGGGTGGCATGGGGTGAAGAAACTTCACATCTACCTGACCAGACCAGACCTGTATATATGTAGGGTGACCCGGGGTTAAGAAAGGACACATCTATGTGACCAGACCTGACCTGTATATATGGAGGGTGACCCGGGGTTAAGAAAGGTCACATCTACCTGACCAGACCTGACCTGTATATATGGAGGGTGACCCGGGGTTAAGAAAGGTCACATCTACCTGACCAGACCTGACCTGTATATATGGAGGTGACCGGGGGTTAAGAAAGGTCTCATCTACCTGACCAGACCTGACCTGTATATATGGAGGGTGACCCGGGGTTAAGAAAGGTCACATCTACCTGACCAGACCTGACCTGTATATATGGAGGGTGAACCGGGGTTAAGAAAGGTTACATCTATCTGACCAGACCTGACCTGTATAAATGGAAGGTGACCCGGGGTTAAGAAAGGTCACATCTACCTTACCAGACCTGACCTGTACATATAGAGGGTGATCTGGGGTTAAGAAAGGTCACATCTACCTGACCAGACCTGACCTGTATATATGGAGGGTGATCTGGGGTTAAGAAAGGTCACATCTACCTGACCAGACCAGACCTGTATGTATGGAGGGTGACCCGGGGTTAAGAAAGGTCACATCTACCTGACCAGACCTGACCTGTATATATGGAGGAGACCGGGGGTTAAGAAAGGTTTCACCTACCTGACCAGACCTGACCTGTATATATGGAGGGCGACCTGGGGTTAAGAAAGGTTACATCTACCTGACCAGACCTGACCTGTATATATGGAGGGTGACCCGGGATTGAGGAAGGTTACATCTACCTGACCAGTCCTGACCTGTATATATGGAGGGTGACCCGCGGTTAAGAAAGGTCACATCTACCTGACCTGACCTGACCTGTATATAAGGAGGGTGACCCAGGGTTAAGAAAGGTTACATCTACCTGAGCAGACCTGACCTGTATATATGGAGGGTGACCTGGGGTTAAGAAAGATTACATCTACCTGACCAGACCTGACCTGTATATATGGAGGGTGACCCGGGGTTAAGAAAGGTCACATCTACCTGACCAGACCTGACCTGTATATAAGGAGGGTGACCCAGAGTTAAGAAAGGTCACATCTACCTGACCAGACCTGACCTGTATATATATTAAGGGTCACATCTACCTGACCAGACCTGACCTGTATATGGAGGGTGACCCGGGGATAAGAAAGGTTACATCTATCTGACCAGACCTGACCTGTATATATGGAGGGTGACCTGGGGTTAAGAAAGGTTGCATCTACCTGACCAGGCCTGACCTATATATATGGAGGGTGATCCAGGGTTAAGAAAGGTCACATCTACCTGACCAGACCTGACCTGTATATATGGAGGGTGACCCGGGGTTAAGAAAGGTCACATCTACCTGACAAGACCTGACCTGTGTATATGGATGGTGACCCAGTGTTTACAAAGATCACATCTACCTGACCAAACCTGACCTGTATATATCGATTGTGACCCGGGGTAAATAAAGGTCACATCTACCTGACCACACCTGACCTGTATATATAGAGGGTGACCTGGGGTGAAGAAAGGTCACACTTACCTGACCAGGCCTGACCTGTATATATGGAGGGTGACCCAGGGTTAAGAAAGGTCACATCTACGTGACCAGACCTGACCAGTATATATGGAGGGTGACCTGGCGTTAACAAAGGTCACATCTAACTGACCAGACCTGACCTGTATATATGGAGGGTGACCTGCTCATAACAGTTCAAGATGTAGTCTCTGTCGAAGAAAGAAGGATGACTCCTACCAGTTATCTTTCTGGAGTTGTTGCTGCTGTTCTCTATGTTGGAGGAAGATCGATTGGGGTCCCCTATCCCATTCTGGGGTATTGATAATTTCCATGCAATATATATATATATACATATTTATATATATATATATATATATATATATATATATATATATATATATATATATATATATATATATATATATACATATTTATATATATATATATATATATATATATATATATATATATAAGTAGAGCTGAAGGTGGCTGAGTGGTCTCTGTGGCTGAGCAGTCCATGCGCTGAGCGGTCCCTTCCTGAGCGGTCTCCTCCCGAAAGGGCTGTGGCTGAGCTGTCTCTTTTTCACACCTTTATGCTAATGACCTTGACCTCGCCCTCGAGAACACCTCGCCCTCGACCACCTCACCCTCGACCACCTCGCCCTCGACCACCTCGCACTCGACCACCTCACCCTCGACCACCTCGCCCTCGACCACCTTGCCTTAAACCCTCACCACAACCCCTACCCATGACCCTACCCACGACCCCCACCCACGACCCCACCCTCGACCAAACCCACAACCCTGACCGTCCACGCCGTCCGACCGGAGCCCACCTGCACTGACTCGTGCCCACCCTCCCGCGCCCTCGCACACTCCACGTGCCTTCTTCAGCGCCTTCTGCAGTGTCGTCCATATCGCCCCGCGCCCCCAATTTTTTTCCGATTTTTTTCGATTTTTTTTTTGAATTTCATGTGCTCTCCATCTCCTCGGATCAAATTTTTCACGAGATCAATAATACCAAGACTCCACTTGGAATAGGAGGAGAAATTTTTTCTTGGATAGAGGCATGGTTGACAAATAGGCAGCAGAGAGTTTGCATAAATGAGGAGAAATCAGAGTGGGGAAGCATCATGAGCGGGCTTCTGCAGGGGTCATTGTTGGGCCCCCTGTTGTTTCCAATCCACATAAACGACATAGATGAGGGCATAAAGTGCGACATCAGCAAGTTTGCCGATGACACCAAAATAGGCCGTTGAATTTATTCTGAGGAGGACATTAGAGCACTCCAGGAAGATTTGAATAGACTGATGCAGTGGTCGGAGAAGTGGCAGATGCAGTTTAATATAGACAAATGCAAAGTTCTAAATGTTGGACAGGACAATAACCATGCCACATATAAACTAAATAATGTAGATCTTAATATTACAGATTGCGAAAAAGATTTAGGAGTTCTGGTTAGCAGTAATCTGAAACCAAGACAACAGTGCATAAGTGTTCGCAATAAAGCTAATAGAATCCTTGGCTTCATATCAAGAAGCATAAATAATAGGAGTCCTCAGGTTGTTCTTCAACTCTATACATCCTTGGTTAGGCCTCATTTAGATTATGATGCACAGTTTTGGTCACCGTATTAAATGCTCTGGAAAATGTACAAAGGAGGATGACAAAGTTGATCCCATGTATCAGAAACCTTCCCTATGAGGATAGACTAAGGGCCCTGAAACTGCACTCTCTAGAATGACGTAGAATTAGGGGGGATATGATTGAGGTGTATAAATGGAAGACAGGAATAAATAAAGGGAATGTAAATAGCGTGCTGAAAATATCTAGCCTAGACAGGACTCGCAGCAATAGTTTGAAGTTGGAAAAATTCAGATTCAGGAAGGATATAGGAATGTACTAGTTTGGTAATAGAGTTGTGGATGAGTGGAACAAACTCCTGAGTACAGTTATGGAGGCCAGAACGTTGTGTAGTTTTAAAAATAGGTTGGATAAATACATGAGTGGGTGTGGGTGGGTGTGAGTTGGACCTGATAGCTTGTGCTACCAGGTCGGTTGCAATGTTCCTCCCTTAAGTCAATGTGACCTGACCTGACTAGGTTGGGTGCATTGGCTTAAGCCGGTAGGAGACTTGGACCTGCCTCGCATGGGCCAGTAGGCCGGCTGCAGTGTTTCTTCGTTCTTATGTTCTTATGTTCTTATGTTCTATCTGATATTATCCTGATGCCAAAGGCTATAAATGACATGCCCATGCACTCTGCGTCAGGCCCAGACTCATGGAACTCCGTGCTCAACAAGAACTACAAGAAACCCCTATCATGTGTTTTTACCATCTTCAGGAGAAGGAGCATGGACACAGGGGTCGTCCCACAGCTTCTAAAAACAACGGACATAGCCCCACTTCACAAAGGAGTCAGTAAAGCTTTAGCGAAGAACACCTCAATTACTGGGAGCGATAAAGTTCCTGAACCTGTATTCCCTGGAATGCAGGCAGGAGAGATACATGATTATATACACCTGGAAAATCTTAGATGGACTAGTACCAAACTTGCACACGGAAATCACTCACAACGAAAGCAAAAGACTTGGCAGACTATGCAACATCCCCCCAATGAAAAGCAGGGGTGTCACTAGCACGTTAAGAGATAACACAATAAGTGTCAGGGGCCCGAGACTGTTCAACTGCCTCCCAGTATACATAAGGGGATTACCAATAGACCCTTGACAGTCTTCAAGCTGGCACTGGACAAGCACCTAAAGTTGGTACCTGACTAGCCGGGCTGAGGCTCGTACGTTGAATTGTGTGCAGCCAGCAGTAACAGCCTGGTTGATCTGGCTCTGATCCACCAGGAGGCCTGGTCACAGACTGGGCCGCGGAGGCGTTGACCCCCGGAACTCTCTCCAGGAAACTCACATCCTGTTACAAAAAACGCGATTCTAAAAGCTTAGAGATCTCCAGTGAATACTAGAAAGGACTGCCCTTCTAGCATCCAGCCTGTTACTGGGTTTTCGTAACAAGTAGTCAGTATCCTTGTCCAATTATCCATTAAAATTCAGTATGGTTCAATAGTGCCTTAGGATTACAACTGGTAGGCTACTAACTAGAGAAATTAAAATTTAATAAATTTATTAAGTCTAGAGGTATATTATCAAAGTAAATTAAATTACAGCAATCAAAATAAAATCAATCTCTCGAGTTCAATATTATTGTGCTGAAAGCACATATCACATTTATAATTCTTAAGTACCGTCAGGTACATTAACATTTAATAAGATATTACAAATATGTACAAGTGTGTGTATGCGTGTAAGTGCTCTTAAGTAGTTAGATATGTCTCAAGACTCGAATAAGACTTAAACAAGTGACTGACAAAGTCCTCAAATAAACTAACTTCTTGACCGACTGGCAACCCGAACAGTCTGCTTGAACAACAAAGAATGCTAAGCCCAATAGCAATGCAATACCAAGCGACTGCGACACAGAATCAGGAACTGGGGAATAATATAACGACACTAAGTAGGGACCATCAGCAGATCCTCCACAAGTTACAAAACTCCCATACTACTGAATCTATGTTCAGCATAGGAAAAACGCGACTGTGACAATACACAGAAACCAGTACAAAATTAGGTCAGAAGCTATATCTAAGGACCTGAGATGTTCAGAGTGTCTATGTGACACACAACCTCAGTACAACGTCGAAAATCACTAAGTCTTTACAATGTTCTGTGAACAAAGATCTATAGAACTAACAAGAATAATTAGACAGACAATCTGTCCAACCACCAAGCGAGTCTAGAGCAGACTGAAAACTTCACGAGAGGTGAGGACACCCCCCCCCTCGATCACGTGATAGCTACGTGGACAACTGCAGCTCAGAAGCCGGCGGTATAACGAGCGACAAGCGATAATTACAGTAGTTTGACAATCAAGACTAACTGAGCACATTTTATATACATCCTAACAACATAAGTCAAATAAGAATATAACAGTCAAATAATAATATAAAGTCATACATTTACGATTTAGCTATTATCGCAAATATAAGCAATATAAAATTAAATGAAAATGTAATATACATTATATATACATAATAATCATTGTAACCCATTCAGGGGTTGCAACACATCCCATATAAAAATCGTTGAAAGTGTTCGAAGAAGCAAGATCGCCTCTCATCTAGATACCCATCAGTTAAACAACCCAGGTCAACATGGGTTTAGAGTACGTCACTCCTGCCTTCCCCAATTGCCGAACCAATATAACAAGGTTCTGGATGCTCTAAAAGACAAACAAAATGCAGATGTATGTAGCTTACAGAGAATTTGCAAAAGTGTTCGACAAGTGTGACCATGGTGTAATAGCGCACAAAATACATGATAAAGGAATAGCAGGAAAAGTTGGCAAGTGGATCTGTAATTTCCTAACAAATAGAACACAAAGAGTAGTAGTCAACAGAGTAAAGTCTGAAGCATCTACTGTGAGAAGCTCTGTTCCACAAGACACAGCACTCGCTCCCTTCCTGTTCTTCATCCTCAAAATTGACATAGACAGGGATGTAAACCACAGCACTGATTTCCTTTACAGATGAAACCCGAATTTGCATGACAGTGTCCTCCACTGAAGACACTGCAAGACTCCAGGTGGACATCAACAAATCTTTAAATGGGCACAGAAAACAATATGAAGTTTAAGGAAGAGAAATTTCAACTACTCAGATTCGGAAAACTTGAGGAAAATAAAACTATATCGGAAAATGAAACAAATTCCAACCATACAATAGACGAAAAAATAATGTAAAAGACCTGGGAGTGATAATGTCAGTAGTTCTCAATTTCAAAGACCTCAACTTTGTACCAAACGCATCTGCTAGAAAAATGACAGGATGCATAATGAGAACCTTCAAAACTAGGGATGCCATGCATATGATGACACATTTCAGGTCGCTTGTTCCATCTAGGCTGGAATATTGCTGCACACTAACAGCACCTTACAAGGCAAGTGAAATTGCTGACCTAGAAAATGTACAGAAAACCTTCATAGCAAACACAACTGCGATAAAACACCTCATTACTGGGAACGCTTAAAGTTCCTAAACCTGTACTCCGTAGAGTGCAGGCGGGAGAGACACATGATTATATACACTTGGAAAATCCTAGAGGGACTAGTACCAAACTTACACATGAAAATCACTCCGTATGAAACCAAAAGACTCTGCAGATGATGCAACATCCCCCTAATGAAAAGCAGGGGTGCCACTAGCACGATAAGAGACAACTCATTAAGTGTCAGGGGCCCAAGACTGTTCAACTGCCTCCCAGCAAACATAAGGGGGTTACCAATAGACACCCGGAAGAAGGCGCTGGACACGCACCTACAGTATCTGTCGAGCCGGGTTGTGGTTCATACACCAAGTTGTGTGCAGCCAACCATAACAGCTTCGTTGATCAGGTCCTTATCCTCTATGAGGCATGGTCACAGACCGGGCCGCGGGGGCGTTCACCCCCGTAACCCTCTGGAGGTAAACTCCAGGTAACAACCCACGATTACCCAAGATATAATCAGCAATTTATTAGGTATCCCTGAAGAGAAAACTTCCAGTTTACTTTTCTTTGTAATAAACAAAATTAAACTTTTCGTTTTATTTTGTTTGTAACACGAGAAAACCTGTTCCGATCGGCTTCAAATTTTCAACGCTGCTGTTAACATAAGAACATAAGAAAGAAGGAACACTGCACCAGGCCTACTGACCCATGCAGAGCAGGTTCCTTTATCCCCCCCGGATTAGACCAATGACCCCCCCGAATAAGCCTAATGACCCACCCAGTCTGGTCACCTCCACTCAGGGATGGAGCACTGCACCAGACCCGGCAGCACAAGCTAATCAGGTCCAACTCACTCCCACCCTCACCTACTCATGTATTTATCTATCCTATTTTTGAAACTGAATAACTGTACTCGGGAGTTTGTTCCACTCATCCACAACTCTATTACCAAACCAGTACTTTCCTATATCCTTTCTGAATCTGAATTTTTCCAACTTGAAAAATTGCTGCTAGTCCTGTCTTGGCTGGAAATTTTCAGCACGCTATTTACATCCCCTTCATTTATTCCTGTTTTCCATTTATAGACCTCGATCATATCCCCCTAATTCTACGCCTTTCGAGAGAGTGCAGATTCAGGGCTCTCAGTCTATCCTCATAGGGAAGATTTCTGATGTCATTCTCCTCTTTATTTTTTCCAGAGCATTTATATCCATTCTGTAATATGGTAACCAGAACTGAGCAGCATAGTCTAAATGAGGCCTAACCAAGGATATATAGAGTTGAAGAACAACCTGAGGACTTCTATTATTTATACTTCTATATATGAAGCCAAGAATTCTGTAAGCTTTATTGCGAACACTAATGCACTGTTGTCTTGGTTTTAGATTACTGCTAACCAGAACTCCTAAATCCTTTTCGCAATCAGTAGTATTAAGATCTACTTTATTTAGTTTATATGTGGCATGATTATTTACCTGTCCAGCATTTGTCAATATTAATCTGCATCTGCCACTTCTCCGACCATTGCATTAGTCTATTCAAGTCATCCTGGAGTGCTCTAGTGTCCTCATTAGAATGAATTGGACAGCCTATTTTGGTGTCATCAGCAAATTTGCTTATGTCGCTATTTATTCCGTCATCTATGTCGTTTATGTAAATTGTGAACAACAACAGGTCCATCACTGACCCCTGAGGAACACCGCTTGTGATGTGCCCCCATTCTGATTTCTCCCCATTTATGCAAACTCTCTACTGTCTATTTGTAAGCCATGCCTCTACCCAGGAAAAAACTCTCCTCCTATTCCGCATGCCTTAAGTTTCCTCAGTAGCCTCTGGTGTGGAACTCTATCGAAAGCCTTACTGAAGTCCATATACACAATATCATATTCATTACCATGATCTACCTCCTCAAACACCTTAGTGAAAAAGGTTAGTAAATTCGTAAGACAGGAATGCCACTTTCTAAAACCGTGTTGAGATTCATTAATCAATCTGTGCCTATCAAGATGGCTATGCATTGCTTCGGCAATTATTGACATAAATTTTCCCACTATGGAGGTAAGGCTTATTGGTCTATAGTTCGAAGCCAAGGACCTGTCACCTGCCTTGTAAATAGGTATTACATTTGCCATTTTCCACTTATCAGGCACTATGCCAGTTTGTAGTGATATGTTAAAAAGATTTGCTAAGTTCCTCTTTACATTCCTTTAACACCCTTGAAAACAGTTCATCAGGGCTGGGGATTTGTTAGGTTTTAGTTTCTCTATTTGTCTTAGGACCATGTTGCTAGTTACCACAATCGTACATAGTTTATTATCACACTGTTGTGCATAATATATTATTTCAGGAGTATTTTTGCTAGTATTTTCAAGGGTGAAAACTGAGAGGAAGTAGGCATTGAGAATTTCACGCACATCCTTATCACTGTCAGTGATCTGACCAGAGTTACTCTTAAGTGGACCAATCTTGTCTCTAATCTTACTTCTGTATATCTGAAAGAACACTTATGGGTTAGTCTTTGAATCCCTCATGACAATAGCCTCATAATCTCTTTTTGCTCTTCTTATTCCTTTATTTCTCTGTCTAATTAACTATATTTCTTAACTGTCCATCCCCTCTTTTGATACTCCTATATATGCCTCTCTTTTGACCAATGAGATGTTTTAATCTATTCTTCATCCATTTGGGATCATTTTTGTTAGATCTAATTTCCCTACTCGAAACAAAAGTTGTCTGGGCAGCTAGAACTATGCTCTGAAAAACGTCATATTGGCAACAAAGATCACCTACCTCACTCATAGTCAGGAGATCCCAATTTAGCCCACCCAGGTCTCTGTTATACCAATAATATCTATAATACCTACACTTGCAAGTAATCTTAACTCATCTATCTTATTTCTTAGACTCCTACTATTTGTATAGTAAACCTTAAGTCACTCGTTGCTCTCTACTGTCTCTCTTTGTTTGTTGATCAATTGATTTGCCATTACTAGCAACTTTATTTTGAATATTGACTTTTAAACATATCACTGGAGAGTCGGTCTACTACATTGCTCCATAATTCATCTTCTTATGTGATGTAGTTCATTGTAGTGTTAGGGAGAGTTTTGCTACAGTATAGTATGGAGAGTCCGTCTACTACATTGTACCATAATCCACGTTATTATGTGATGTAGTTCATTGTAGTGTTAGGGAGAGTTTTGCTACAGTATAGTATGGAGAGTCGGTCTACTACATTGTTCCATAATCCACGTTATTATGTG
The DNA here is from genome assembly GCF_038502225.1 of Cherax quadricarinatus. NCBI lineage: Eukaryota > Metazoa > Arthropoda > Malacostraca > Decapoda > Parastacidae > Cherax > Cherax quadricarinatus. The sequence goes on along the minus strand of NC_091369.1, from coordinate 20,527,522 downwards.
ATGTAGTTCATTGTAGTGTTAGGGAGAGTTTTGCTACAGTATAGTATGGAGAGTCCGTCTACTACACTGCTCCATAATTCATCTTCTTATGTGATACAGTTCAGTATTTGTGAGGTTCTTTCTTATTTTATTATTATTTTTAAATAATACCAGATAAAGGTAAATTTTTAGTCTTGTTCGAGATTACCTGCTCTATGAAAATATATTAATAATATACCGGTAAATTGTACCATTTAACTCTGACCAGTGAGATAACTTGTTTTAGTCCCTTTAAATGTTAATTAATGCAAGTGGCCTCTAAAACAATGTACTCTCTTGATTCTATTTACAGTCTTTATACAGATCAGGGGCCCCTCACCAGCGTCAAAGAACCTCCCTCGAGGGGTGTGTAAAGCTTTATACAGATCAGGGGCCCCTCACCAGCGTTAAGGAACCTCCCTCGAGGGGTGTGTAAAGCTTTATACAGATAAGGGGCCTCTCACCAGCGTTAAGGAACCTCCCTCGAGGGGTGTGTAAAGCTTCATGCAGATCAGGGGCCCCTCACCAGCGTCAAGGAACCTCCCTCGAGGGGTGTGTAAAGCTTTATACAGATCAGGGGCCCCTCACCAGCGTCAAGGAACCTCCCTCGATGGGTGTGTAAAGCTTTATACAGATCAGGGGCCCCTCACCAGCGTCAAGGAACCTCCCTCGAGGGGTGTGTAAAGCTTTATACAGATCAGGGGCCCCTCACCAGCGTCAAGGAACCTCTCTCGAGGGGTGTGTAAAGCTTTATACAGATCAGGGGCCCCTCACCAGCGTCAAGAAACCTCCCTCGAGGGGTGTGTAAAGCTTCATGCAGATCAGGGGCCCCTCACCAGCGTCAAGGAACCTCCCTCGAGGGGTGTGTAAAGCTTTATACAGATCAGGGGCCCCTCACCAGCGTCAAGGAACCTCCCTCGAGGGGTGTGTAAAGCTTTATACAGATCAGGGGCCCCTCACCAGCGTCAAGGAACCTCCCTCGAACATTAAAATGGTATAAAATACCGACAGGTTGTTAGGTAAGACACATATGCAACAGTTAGGTATCTTTATTATGAAACGTTTCGCCTACACAGTAGGCTTCTTCAGTCAAGTACAGAAAAGTTGATAGAAGCAGAAGATACTTGAAGACGATGTAATCAGTCCATCACCCTTAAAGTTTTGAGGTGGTCAGTCCCTCAGTCTGGAGAAGAGCATTGTTCCATAGTATGAAACAATATCATATTGTTTCATACTATGGAACAATGCTCTTCTCCAGACTGAGGGACTGACCACCTCAAAACTTTAAGGGTGATGGACTGATTACATCGTCTTCAAGTATCTTCTGCTTCTATCAACTTTTCTGTACTTGACTGAAGAAGCCTACTGTGTAGGCGAAACGTTTCATAATAAAGATACCTAACTGTTGCATATGTGTCTTACCTAAGAACCTCCCTCGAGGGGTGTGTAAAGCTTTATACAGATCAGGGGCCCCTCACCAGCGTCAAGGAACCTCCCTCGAGGGGTGTGTAAAGCTTTAAGTATATTCAGGTATGCACAGATACAGTTACATTTCTACGTTAGTTTCGGTCTTATGTCTTGTAGACTATGAAAGGATGCTGCTAAAGCACAACCCATTTAGTAACAATTATGTTTACCTAAGCACCTCACTTGTTTCCCTGTTTATCACTAATCATTGTATCCTACAAGTGTTACTTTGTATGAGTGAGAATTATGCTACAGAGTTGATTTCTGTTCTTTTAGTATCCTAAGCAGTTTCCACCCATGAACTTCAAACTTAAATGAATGGATCAGTCTGTTGTTTTAGCCATTTATTTACATTTCATTAATGTGATGTTAACACTAAAACTAATCAAAAAAGGCTAAAAATGTTATAATGCAATAAATATAAACATCGAATTACAAAAGTTGTGTTATCCCACATTTTTATTCTATAGAACTAAATAGCATTAGCAATATTATCACGGAAAAGTCATACCATAAACTTTAACAAATTGTCAATTATAAAACAAATAAATATTGATTATTTAACAACTAATTTTAACCTCCAGTAAGAATACAGTTGCATATTTAATAATTATGCTGTAATATTCGCCTCCTTGTGAGCAGCCGGGGGGGACATGTGCCTGGAACTCCCCACCATCTTCACCTGTTTGACTTGTGTCAGTGCGCCATGGCAGCGGGCCTGTGGAGGGGTGTCATTGAAGCTTGTAAAGAGAAGCCTTTTTTATTTCATCTCAGTGATATAAAAAGAGCTATGTCAGATACACAACCATCCTTGCATACTGTTAAGTTAGTTCATTAGGGTTTGAATATGTTGTCGAGTGATGCACTGCACCTGGCGTCATTTAACACTAATCCCCCCTCCCCCACCGTTCATCAACCTTGTCAGGACAATACTGACGTTAAAATTCTAACTCGTGAAGATTTAATGAAGGATCAGTTTGTTGATCAGTCTCCAGAAAGACTGAGAGATATTGCAGTTACTGAGAGTGAAGCCAAGGTTCTTAATAATTGTTGCTATTATAGTAACTGTGTACTGATGGAGGGAACTACATGTAAGTTAACAGCTAACAGTCAAGCATCCTGTAGTTTTGTAAAGTAAAAGGACACAAGTGCAACTAATGTGACATTTATTGTGGCAACGTTTCGCTCTCCAGGAGCTTTATCAAGCCATTACGTGAAGCTGCCATTGTTTTGTTTAATTGTATTTGAAACAGCGAACAGTGCTGATTCTCGGCACTTGCGTCTGCAGAATGGCTTGATAAAGCTCCTGGAGAGCGAAACGTTGCCACAATAAATGTCACATTAGTTGCACTTGTGTCCTTTTACTTTACATATTGTCGGTAATTCTACCAACTTTATTACATCCTGTAGTTTTACCAGTAGCATTTCGTGAACAAGCTATTGACTTTGCTCACAATAGTCCCATGGGAGGCTATTTGGGTGTCAAGACACTAGGTTCGCTGGTGAAACATTTCACTTGGCCTATACTGTAGAAAACTGTGGCTGATCCTATGCGACGTTGTCACTATGTCAAGTATTGGGTAAGCCAGTGCACACACCTCCACCTGCTCCTGCTATTCCTATCACCGTTATTATTATTATTATAAAAAAAAGAAGCGCTAAAGCATGAAGGCTACACAGTGCTGCAGGGCAGGAAGAAAGTGAGAGTATCAGGTAGCAAAAGGGACAGGGATGATTAGTAGGTTACGGAGAACAGCGGGGCAGTGGATAGTGAAAAGGTAGAGGGTAACAAGATATTGAGGTAGAAAGGGCTGAGGGGAGTGCAAAAGGTATCATCATCAGAGTTTGTGGAGTAAATCAGTAGTTGTCAAGAAGTCAATGAGAGAGTCAGGATTAAAGGAGGGTCCATCAATAACAAAAAAGGCACAATACCGTGACTGGAACGATACACAAATAACCCGCACATAAAAGAGAGAAGCTTACGACGACGTTTCGGTCTGACTTAGACCATTTACAAAGTCACACTAACCAGAAGTGGAGCAGGACGGCTATATATCGGCAGGAGGAGGTGGAGGTAGTAGTAGTACAAGAATGGCATCCCCATCGTAGACGTTTCGCCATCCAGCCAACCATTGGATGGCGAAACGTCCACAACAAAGACACCCAGACGCCGCACATGTGTCTTAATTTCATCAGTAGTAGTAGTAGTAGAAGAAGAGGTAGTAGTAGTGGTAGTGGTAGAAGTGGGGAATAATGAGGAAGAGCCAGTCAAATACAAAGGAAGGGGAGCACTGCAAGAGAGCTAGGTGCCCACAGAGGGAAAGCAAGCGCACAGAGGTGCGTGAAAGGGGAAGTGGTGAAATAAATGAAGAAGAAACAGAAACACGAGACAGAAGAGAGAAAGACAGCCCAGAGGAGAAAAAGGAAAGAGGAAAGGGGAAGAAGGAGAAGAAGAAAAAGAAAAAGTGAAAATGAGGAGACAGGTTAAGTCACGGGTGTTCTGAAGTTTGGAGCATTTTACAATGTAGTGGGAGAGGAGGGCATCAAGAGAACATTTAACAAGAAACTAAGGACTCTCTCCGACCTCTGTCCTCCTGACTTTGACCTTGTTCAACGGTTTCATGTCATCTGTCCCTCACTTCCCTATTTCTATGGCCTTCCCAAAACTCATAAGCCTGATATTCCTCTTCGTCCTATCATATCCTCGAGAGGTTCTGTCTCTTATTCTCTTGTTTCTTGGCTGGCAAAAACCCTCACTCCTTTTCTTAGTACTTTTTCTCCTACCCACCTCCGTCACTCTCAAGACTTCATTGAACGGGTTCGCTCTCTCCCAACCTGTAAGATGCTTAGTCTTGACGTTGAGTCCCTCTTCACCAATGTCCCTCTTGATGATGTCCTTGATTTCCTTAGAGAGAAGGCCCATGAAGGGTTTCTAAATCTCCCTATACCTACTGATGTCTTTCTTGATCTTATCCGCCTCTGTGTGGACTCTAACTCCTTTTCCTTCCAAGGGAAATATTATTTTCAAACCTTCGGTGTCGCTATGGGCTCTCCTCTCTCTCCTGTCCCTGCTAATCTTTACATGGAATACTTCGAGACTGTTCTTCTTTCTACCCTCGATGTGCAACCTTCACTCTGGCTCTGCTATGTGGATGACATCTTTACTCTGTGGCCTCATGACTCCAGTCTCTTCCAACCTTTTCTTGAAGCTGTTAATAATCTTGCCCCTTCCATTAAGTTTAAAGCTGAATGGGAATCTAATTCCTTGCTTCCTTTCCTTGATGTCCATGTCCACCACTCAGATACAGGCTTTTCCTTTTCCGTTTACCGAAAACCTATGCACAGTGGCATGTACATGCACTACTTTTCCTCTCATGCTTCCCTTGTCAAGAAAAGTTTTATTATTTCTCTCTTTATCCGTGCCCTCTGCATTTGTGATCCTCAGTTCCTTCCAGCAGAAATTTCCACTCTTCATAATTCGTTTTCCCGTCTTGGCCTCTCACTCGCTAAACGTAATTTCTTCTCTCACAAACTCTCTACTCCTGGGAACTCTTCTATCCTCTGCCTTCGCTACATTTCCGGTCTTTCTAATCTCAACAATTCTCTCCATCCTTTAGACATCAAGCTTACCTTCCGCCAGACTAACACTCTTCGCAATAATCTCGTTCATACCTCTCCTCCCTCTACAGATGTTCCTGGTGTCTACTCTATTTCTTGCTCCTCCTGTCCTCTTCAATACTTAGGAGAAACTAGTCGATCTCTTTCTGACAGACTTAGGGAGCACAAAAATAGTGTTAGGCTTGCCGACACTAACAATGCTCTTTTCTGTCACGTCAGAGATCATAGCCATCCTATTGACTGGTCTTCTGCTAAAACTGTCTTCCCTACTTCCAACTTGAACAGTCGCCGTCTAGTTGAATCCTATCTAATACACAACTTTCCTTGTATGAATCTGAGCCCTGGCTTCATCTCTGTAGATGCCTTCCTCTCCCACTACATTGTAAAATGCTCCGAACTTCAGAACACCCGTGACTTAACCTGGCTCCTCATTTTTTCTTTTTCTTTTTCTTTTTCTTCTTCTCCCTCTTCCCCTTTCCTCTTTCCTTTTTCTCCTCTGGGTTGCCTTTCTCTCTTCTGTCTCGTGTTTCTGTTCCTACTTCAATAATTTCACCACTTCCCCTTTCATGCACCTCTTTGCGCTTGCTCTCCCTCTGTGGGCACCTAGCTCTCTTGCAGTGCTCCCCTTCCTTTGTATTTGACTGGCTCGTCCTCATTATTCCCCACTTCTACCACTACCACTGCTACTACCTTTCCTACTACTATTACTACTACTACTACTGATGAAATTAAGACACATGTGCAGCGTCTGGGTGTCTTTGTTGTGGACGTTTCGCCATCCAGTGGCTGGCTGGATGGCGAAACGTCTATGAAGGGGATGTCTGGGTGTTGTGCATGTGTCTTAATTTCATCTTGTCGGTATTATATACAATTCTTGTACTACTACTACTACTACCTCCTCCTCTTCCTTCCTAAATATAGCCGTCCTGCTCCACTTCTGGTTAGTGTGACTATGTAAATGGTCCAAGTCGGACCGAAACGTCGTCGTAAGCTTCTCTCTTTTACGTGTGGATTATCTGTGCATAGGGTCCATCAGCAAGAAGGGAACGTAAAGAGAGAGTAGTAGAGCGGAGATGACGTTGGAGGTAAATTCTGCGTGCTCATTGATAGAGCGAGTAGTCTAGCAGAATGTGGCTAACCGATACTGGAGCCTCTCCACTTCTCACAGAGAGGAACAGAGTGCCTCTCCATGAGATACCCATGAGTAAGACGAGTGTGGCCAATGCAATAACAGGAGAGAGTAATCTCCCAACCTCGACACTGATGACAAGAAGACGGCCAGTAACCTGTACTTGGCTTAAATGACTGAAGTTTGTTACTGAACAGATTAAACCAACGTTGTTGCCAACGAGTGTGAAGGTGGGTAGCTATTACAGCAAAATTGTCTGTAAATGGAACACCTCTATATGAAACTGGTAGGTCATGTACTGCTGACCGCGCAACAGTGTCTGCCTGTTCATTACCCTGTACGTTAACATGACCAGGGACCCAACAAAAAACAATATCTTCATGCTTTCCAGAAATATGGCGTAGCCAAAGTTGCATATGGAGAACTAGGGGGTGAGGTGTATCAAATTTTCGTATAGCCTGTTAAACACTAAGGGAGTCTGAGACAACCACAAATGATGACACAGGCATAGACGCAATGCGGATAAGTGCTGCAAGAAGGGCATACAATTCAGCTGTAAAAATGCTAGCCGAGGATAGTAAATGTCCTCGCACAACACTGTCAGGAAACGCTGCCACGAATCCGGCGACATCAGAAGACTTAGAGCCATCTGTGAACACTGCGATGGCATGAGAATGAAAGCAGATGTGGTCAAGAAAAAGAGAGCAGGAAGCTACCGTAGGCAGTTGGGCTTTCGTGCAAGGGAGTGAGAAAGAACAGACTCGAACAGATGGAACTTTCCAGGGGGGCAGGGAAAAGTGAGATGCTACATGAAAATAGAAAGGTGGTAACAGAAGGGATGACAAAAGCGAATGTAGGCAAAGAGAAAAGGGATGGAGCAAACATGAGCGATGAAAAAATAATGTCTACTTACATCGGTGACTACTCTATATATGGAAGGATTGCAGAGATCAAGAGAGCGAACATAGTAGCGAAGGCAATAGGCATCACGGCGATCGGACAAGGATGGAATATTCACCTCAGCATAAGGGCTCTCAACAGGGGAAGAGCGAAAAGTGCCAAGGCATGAACGTAATCCCTGGTGATGGATGGGATTAAGGCTAGAGAGAGTAGCAGGAGAGGCCGCTGAATTGATCTGGTCACCATAATCGAGTTTCGATAAAATGAGGGCTGAATGTAGACGGAGAGTTCGACGATCAGCTCCCATTGAAAGATGAGCAAGAGTTTTAAGAAGGTTCAACCGGCTGTGGCAAGTTACTTTCAGAGAGGGTATGTGAGGTTTCCAGGATAACCTACAGTCAAGGAGAAGGCCTTGAAACCTGACCGTATCACATTCAGGGATACATGAGCCTCAGAGGTCGACCGCATGCTGGAGAGAAAATGTGATGAAGTGACAGTCTGCGCCTGCACAAGCAATAGCGAAATCATCAACAAAGTTATGACCAAATATTGGATGGAAGAAGAGAGGCCAAATCATTTACAGCAAGGAGAAAAAGTGTTGTGCTCAGAACACATCCCTGGGGGACACCTTCAGCTTGGACAAAGTCCAGGGAGAGCATATTATTAACCCAAACATAGGAGTGTCTGTTAGTTAAGAAGTTCTTAAGGAAGGATGGTATATTGCCTCAGAGGCCTAAGGAGTGGGCTTGGGCCAAAATATTATAAATCCAAGTTGTGTCATAAGCCTTTTATGATCAAAAAATATGACAATAACTGAGTGGTTATTTGCAAATGCATTACGAACATACATATCCAAAGCGTAGTGAGGGGTCTATGGTAGAACGGCCCTTACAAAAGCCATATTGACTAGTGGAGAGACTGCTATGTGTCTCTAGATATCACATTAAACATCGATTTACTAGATGTTCCATCACTTTGCAAACTGCACTAGTAAGAGCAATGGGAAGATAGTGGGAGGCATCATGTCCCGTAGTACCCGGTTTGCGGAAAGAGAGAACAATGGCAGATTTCCACAGCTTGGGAAGAACTTGTGATCAAATAAGATTAAAGAGTTGTTAGAGGACTGTACGGGCTGACTGATGTAAATGTTGTAACATCCGAATATGAATGCCATCAGGCCCAGCTGCCGATGACCGGCAAGCCCAGAGTGTTGCCTCCAGTTCCATAAGTGTAAAAGGCACATTATAAGATTCTTCTTTGAAAGAAGAAAAGACTTTGAGGAAAGAAACGAGGGGCATAGATGGAGCCCCTTCAGAAATACTGACCAGACGAATGCCAATTTCAATGGAAACATCAAGAGGGTTTGCTCTATCAACACCAGGAACCTGCAGAACAGGAGCCGGGTCAGGAGAGTATTTACCACTAAGTTTCTGTACTTTTTCCCAGACTGCACTCATATAGGAAGCCGAGGTGATGTGGAAACATAATCTCGCCAGCAAGTCCGTTTAGCGTCAGGGATGACACGGCGAGCAACCGCTTGCTTCTGCTTAAAATCAAGAAGTCTCTCTTTGGTTCTATTGCACATGTACCTGCCCCACACAGTGCATTTCAAATGTACTGCCCGTGCACAAGCAGGAGACTACCATGGCACACACTTCTGAAAATGCCTCCCTGAGGTTTGGGGTATAGAATGAGAAGCTGCGGTTAAAACTAACGCCAAGAAGAGGTGTAAGAAGGAACCTCACTAAAAGCAGTTAGTTGTGAGTAAAGGTACCAATTTGCTCGATCAAATTGCCAGTGACGGCTACGGAGAGGTGGTGAATATAAAGGAGAAGTAAGAATGATTGGAAAATGGTCACTGTCATGTAACAGACCAGGCGAAGTCTAGTGCAGTGGAGGAAGAGCAGACCGAGAGATCGATGCAAAAGAGAGTATGAGTACAAGGATCAAAATGGGTGGGAGTACCCGTATTTAAAACATGGAGAGGGTGAGAAGCGAGAAAAGCCTCCAACTGAATGCCACGTGAGTCACAATGAGACCCCCCTAGAGGAGATGATGGGCATTAAATTCGCCAAGTAACAGAAGTGGTGGTGGTTAGGATGAAACAAGAAAGGCAAAATCTGGGATACATAATGCCCAAGAAGGAGAGAGATACAAAGAACAAATGTAAACCACTTATTCAAAAGGATATGGGCTGCAGTGTAATGCAGCGAGGTATGAACAAATAGTTGATGGTATGGAATATCATTGTGTAGGAGAAGGGCACTCTCATTGAAGGTCCCATCAGAAAAATTATTCGAAAAATACAATAAATTATAGCCTGAGATGGGTTGGAAAACAACTGAGTGTAATTTTGGTTCTTGTAAACAAACACCAACAGGGGAAAACCGGGAAAGCAACATCTGATACTCACCCTGATTACCCCTGAGGTCTCGGATATTCCACTGTAAATAGGCCATCATTGGCAACGAGGAAAATACCACGAATCCGCAGGTAAGGGCACCTACGAAGTAGAGGGGTTAGAAAAGTCTACGTGCGGTGGCATCAGAAAATGTTCAAGCAGTGAAGGAACAGAGTGTTGTGAAGAAAGGAGTTGTGGAGATGGAGGAGAGGGAAGAGAAGGAACAGGAGGTGGATCAGTTTGCTCCTATTGATGCCAAGGTTCGTGCTATCTCTGCATTTCCAGTGCCAAAATATAGGAAGAAAGTACATTTGTTTTTGGGCATGGCAGGATTTAATCACAGACTCTGTTCAAACTTTTCTCAACATTCACTGCCTGGATGTGGTGGACTGCAGATGTCCTTTGCCCCCTTCTACTGTACACCTAAGTGAGTTACCCAGAGACAAAGTGGCGCTAGGTGAGAGGTGTCGAGTAAACACAGTAAGAATTAGGCTGATGCATGCAGCAATAATGCCTATGTCAGCCCAGCAGTTATACGTGAGGCATATGGAATACAGGACGAAGAATTATATTAAGTGGCACTGAATGGAGCATATAGACCGTTTGTGAAAGTGCTAACTGCTCCAGTGTATGAGTCGTTGGTGGATCGATTCCAAAATGTCTGTGTTGACGTGACATCGGCGGTGACCTGGAGTTTACCTGGAGAGAGTTCCGGGGGTCAACGCCCCCGCGGCCCGGTCTGTGACCAGGCCTCCTGGTGGATCAGAGCCTGATCAACCAGGCTGTTGCTGCTGGCTGCACGCAAACCAACGTACGAGCCACAGCCCGGCTGATCAGGAACTGACTTTAGGTGCTTGTCCAGTGCCAGCTTGAAGACTGCCAGGGGTCTGTTGGTAATCCCCCTTATGTGTGCTAGGAGGCAGTTGAACAGTCTCGGGCCCCTGACACTTATTGTATGGTCTCTTAACGTGCTAGTGACACCCCTGCTTTTCATTGGGGGAATGGTGCATCGTCTGCCAAGTCTTTTGCTTTCGTAGTGAGTGATTTTCGTGTGCAAGTTCGGTACTAGTCCCTCTAGGATTTTCCAGGTGTATATAATCATGTATCTCTCCCTCCTGCGTTCCAGGGAATACAGGTTTAGGAACCTCAAGTGCTCCCAATAATTGAGGTGTTTTATCTCCGTTATGCGTGCCGTGAAAGTTCTCTGTACATTTTCTAGGTCGGCAATTTCACCTGCCTTGAAAGGTGCTGTTAGTGTGCAGCAATATTCCAGCCTAGATAGAACAAGTGACCTGAAGAGTGTCATCATGGGCTTGGCCAAGCTGACAGATGTTTCGTGTCATTACACATGGGCCAAACTTTGCAACGTGCCATTTGAAGCAGACAAAGTGGACATCCGACGTGTATTCGACAAATATGGGACTGTTCATATGGCCAACTAGGAAATGGGTGACAGGGGCCTATGCAGGACTACCGAAAGGCACCTTTATGATTAAAATGACATTGAGACATCCTATACCCTCATATGTCTACCTTAAGGAATTTAAAACAAAAGTAATGGTGGTGTATACCAGGCAGAGGCATATGTGCTGCCTGTGCAGAGCATATGAACATATGGCAGCAGAGTGTGGAAAGCAGGAATGGGCTCCTCCAGCAAGAATAGGAACACTTGCTAATGAGCGTGAGGTGCCTGATGAAGACTTAAGACAACGTGGAGGGCATGGTCGTAAAAGAAATGAGGAGGTGAAGGTTACACCCATGGACATGGCGGACGGCTTGGATCCCCAAGCGTTACCCAGCCCAACATCACTACCAACGATGAGTGAAGAGGTGCAAGTGTGCACCGAGGTGACGGCAATAGATGCAGAGATGGCGACGGTGTTGAAGGCTATGTTACAGCCTAACAAGGAGGAGGTTCACACAGGGCAGGTGACTGGGGATAAGGTGGAGGAAGTAGTCCGTGAGAGGAGGGAGGACCTTGTGGTGCATGCGATGGCCTGTGCAGATGCCACAGAAGAACGTGGAGTGGCATACAGGATGGTGGAGGTGGAAGTAAATTGTGCAGCCTCTCAGGAAAGTGCCATGGAGGAGGAGGTAGTAACAAGGAAAAGGGTGGGGCATCAGATTTGGACGGGTTTGTGATGCCGGCGCAAATGACAGGAAAAAAGACAAGGGGACATGAGAAACGAGGTTACCCTCAGGGAGGGCAACACCAGCAGGTGGTAGAGGAAGGGAGAGGGAGGAAGGAATGTGGTGAGAGTGGGAAAGGTAGTGGCCAGGGAACTGGTCAGAATGGGATGAGTTGTGAGAGGCGGCAGGGTGTGTAACTATAAATATAAATGGGTTGTGTGAAGGAGTGAAACGTGAGTGGTTCAGAATGTTTTTGACCAGATATAACGTGGATGTAGCATTTGTACAGGAACACTACTTTAAGCTTGGTCGTGAATTAGTGGTGTCTGGGCATCAGGCATTTGTGTTGCTGTCTGATCGGTTGGAAGGGGGAGTTGGGGTGTTGATCACATAGGTGAGCCCATTTGTTTTGCATAGGAGTAAGAGAGGGGGAGTCACGTGTGTATAAGGTTGGTGGATGGGTGGGAGAGGGGCCTTCATATGTGTATATGTCCCAGCTGAAAGTGATATGAAAGTGAAGATGGATTTTGTGCATGAAGAACTTGTGTACTTCCTACACATGTTACTGTACATGGCGATTGTGGGGGGGATAGAATTGCATTATCAACAGGGCAGATATGGAATCCAGGGGGGTGGGGTATTTTTCTACAGTCTTAGGGGCTTTTTAGGGATATTCAGTTAAGGGATGCATTTGGGGGAGGGCTATGGGAGGTGGCACATACTTTTGTAGGGAGGGGATTTGCAGCACAGTTGGACAGAATATTTCTATCGCAGAGGGTAATGGTCGAGCCTTTTAAGACCATTCAGATGGCGTATTCTGATCATATGGCAGTAATGGTGGAGGTGGGGTGGGCGGCGTTGATGCATAGGCATAGAAAACTGAATAGGAGGGTTCTGGGGGATGAGGAGGGATGGAAAGATTTTGCAGTGTCATGAGAACAGCAGAGGGGAGGACTGTGAAGGATGTGGTGGAATGTGTGGCAAAAGCAAGGATCCATCAGTTTTATGTGAGAGTGGGTAAACAAATTAATGAATTGTGGTTTTCCTTAGCCAAATACTTAGAAGACAGATAACAGGGATGTTATGTTGGAGGAGGGGCAGTGGTAGGGAATAAGGGAGTAGCAGGTGGAGCATTTTGCAGCAGTTTGGGAGTAGGCGGGGATGAAGGAGGTTCTATGGGGAGACAGGCTGTCGGCTTTTGTGCTGCAAGGCCAGAAGCTGCGACAGCAAGCAACTGCACTCCTGGGCTTAGAAGTCACATCTTAGGTGGGAAGATTTCAGGAGGGTCACGTATTAAGGGACACAAAAGGGATGAGTGCATATGCCGATATATGGTATGAGGGGCATTGGAAAAGTTTTGGGGTTAAAGGGGAGGATCTAATGAGAGTGTGTGGGTACGAGCCGTGTAAACTGGGGAGGAGTGATCGAGAGATGCTGGGGGAGGTGGTCATTGAAGATTAGGAGACATGGAGAGTGCTCATTGAAATGAGTAAGGGAAAGGTACCCAGGATTGACGGATTACTGTGTGAATATGTGTAACATTGGGGGCAGCTATGGGGATTTTTAATTTAGTTTATGAATACGATGAAAGAAGATAAGATGGGAGACATGCAGGCAATGGCGATGGTGGTGTTGCCCCAAAGGGGAAGAAGCAGAGTACACCTAGGGATTACCGAGCCATTTCTTTGCTCTTTGATGATTATAAGTTTCTTGTGAAAGTTCTTGGGAACAGGACGCCGGACGCCGACAATTTCGGGCGCTTTGGAAAAAAAATATCAAAAACTTATAGAAAATTTGTTATTCATATATAAAAATAGCTTAACTCTTTGGCAACACAATGGTACAAGAATCAATGTTCTATGACGTTTCTACAAGAAATTATAGTCATTTATATCAGGTATGATGACGGCGATTTGGGTAGCGAGTCTGCTCACAGCCCATATATTTTTTTTAATTTTTTCCTTGTTTTTTATCGCTTTTTCTTGCATTATTCTTTATAATATAATAATTGACTATTTGGCATCATATCAGAGTAGGTGGAACTTATCAATAGACTTCTAGCCAATCAGGAAGCACCTGGGACCACCTTCAGTATTCCCACTCCAGATGTGGAAATTTATTTGGTCCAAATAGTTCCACAGCTCAGATCCAGCATGGTCGTCTGGTTGTCTGAGCCGAGTGGCCCTTAAACCCTCCCAAACAAGGCATTCTCTGGTTGGCGGATGTTGGTAAGCTTATTTAATTTATAGATTTACTCTTCAGGGAAGGAGTAGGTAGTTTTACTGGTAGTACACTAATATTAGGTTTACTAAGACATCTGTAGATAATGATAGAGTAGACCTAAGACCTTAACATAGGTAGTAATAGGCCGATAATGTAGGCAAACACTAGGATAAGTTAGCTAGGGAGAACTGGCAGCCCTAGCTTGAATGGCGGGGTGCAGGTCACAAAGACAGAATAGCGTTCTTCTTACGATAGACACCGACTGGACAAGACGTGCCGTGAACAGCAGGCGGCGCCCCCACGTGTCTTCACATCTGAGACCTGGGGAAATCTGGTAGAGGCACCTCGATGTACCGTAGATGATCTCCTCCATGAGCCCATACAGTAAGACGAGATATTCACCTTTTCCCGTAGGTTCTGGCCAGTGTCTTAGGAGATTGTGGGTTGAGTTAACTGAGGATCGGCGTGCTACAGAGAGAGCATGCCCAGTAAGTACCAGTGTGTCAGAGCCGTCTGAAGCTAGTGTCTGAGTCTGCATAGTTATACTAGGGGATACATACCCTCTTGGATATAGGAATTTCTGAGGTGCAGGCAGGACACTAATTACGATTGAATATTGCAGGAATTAATGCTCCCGGTTGTACGTGGTTTCCAAGGGGAAGTCCAAAGGGGCTAAAGCTAGGCTTAGGAAGTTGAAGATCAGGATATATGCTGCAACACCAAGTAAGTTAGTCCTTTATACGTGTATGCAGGCGAGGTTTCTTGCAATAACAATCATTTGTGAAAATCTGTTCTATAAGCCACTTGTGAGGCTGAGGTACCCACCTCAGAGCTCGGTGTCAACAGAGTTTGCCAGGGTAGGCGACTCACTTGGAGGCAGTCCACACAAATTTTCACAAAAGTGGTCCTTCGAACCGGATGTGGAATAGCTAGGTTAAGCTATCATAGCTAGTCCACAGTTAGGAACCAGTTTTACAGAGTTAGGTTAAGCTATCATAGCTAGGCCACAGTTAAGAACCAGTTTTACAGAGTTAGGTTAAGCTATCATAGCTATGCCACAGTTAGGAACCAGTTTAAAAAAGTTAGGTTAAGTTAGCACACCTAGGTCAAAGTTACACAGAGGCTAGGCCAAGCTGACTATACACAGAAGTTGTTATTTGCAGTAATTTACAGGCAGGCCAGGTAGGCTAGAGAAGCTTGTGAATTTAATTATTTACAGTGATTACAAGTAATCCAGAGTAGGAGACTTGTGTGTTAATTACTTACAGTGGATTTGCAAGGTAGCCACAGTTATGCTAGGCTTGTGCAATATTTACAAAAGGTTATAGTAGCTAGGACAGATTTAACCTAGTTATTATTTACAGGGAGTTATAAAGCCAGGTTTTAGTTATAGCACACTAGCTAGGTTAGGATTTACCTTATCCAACCATCCACGCTAGACAGAGTAAGCTGGGCACAGTTAGGCCAAGCTGGTTACATACATTATTTATTTACTGTTTCACAAGTTGAATTGTTGAATTAACTTGTGTTAACCAAGTGATTTTAATTTGTATACTGCACTTTTATTGTGATTTTCATCATCGTTGATTCATGTTAATGTGGGATTTGTGAATTATACCTGAGACTAGGTTAAGTCCTGTAATTATTTGCTGGCATTGTACAGTTAAGTGCTAGATTAAGCTTTCACATCGATACACATTTTTGATTGGGATTTGAGAGCTAACAGTGTACATTTTTGATTCAGAGTAGAGTCAATATAATAAAGGGAATTGTTAAGCTTGTTGAGAAGCCTTGAGACTCGTTCATTCTCACCTAATACCGTTTGTGCTGTGGGGTGGGCTAATTGAAATACAAATTAGCACCGTGATCTTAACTAAACCGCAACTATGGTAGGTGAAGATGCAGTACCAGCTGTCCCAGCTCTAAGTCAATTGAAGTGGTCTATGGGAGCCTATAAGGGGCGACTGAGCAAAGCATGTGAGGAGTGTCGTATGGTCAGGCAAGATCAGGACGTAGACTGGGAGGAACTAGAGAGTTGCCTGAAACCTTTGGAGCAAACACTGGAGGCCTTTGAGAGATCATTTATCCTTTATGAGACAGAGGCCTATACTACAGGTGAGTCTGAATATACAGTCGAAGTAGCACGGACAGACTATGACGAACGAAGGGCAGAGTGTAAAGCAGAGATGAGACTCTGCAGGCAGTTAATAAAGACTTTGAAGGCTGGTACAGCAGGGGCAGCAAATGTTTCAAGGAACACGAACAACAGCACGCCTGTTAATGTGTTGCCCAGATTGCCCCAGTTGAATTTACCAACGTTTGACGGAACCTTAACAGAGTACATTGCTTTCTGGGATCAGTTTAGAGCCCAGATAGATGACAGAAATGATTTGTCAGATGCCGTCAAGTTGCAGTATTTGCGGTCGCAGCTCAAGGGTAAAGCCTTAGATCTGGTCCGGCACTACCCGATTACTGACACTAATTACCAACATGCCAAAGACCAATTAGAAGACATGTTTGGCAACACTGAGGAGATAAAGGTAGCTATACTTTATCGGTTGTTGGATCTAGAGGCTTGCCGACATGACCGTCAAAGTCTAAAGAAGTTCCGTATTGAGATTATGAGCTTGACCAATAGTTTCAGAGATTTGCATGATGAGAATGATTCAAAATGGGTCCTTAGCCAGGTGATTCAGAGGAAACTGGCTAGCACGACAGTGCATGAGTTACACTTAAAATATCGGACGAATAGGTTCACGATAAACCAAATTATTGAAGGGCTAGGGGATCTCATATCTCACCTGAGCATAGGTCAGGGGGACAAATTACCCACCATGGAGAAGTCGGTCGACTTCCCCAGACATTCGAGAGATAGACCTAAACCACCTCCCACTAAAGTAGGCACGTATTATGCCCAGGGCGAGCCCTCCACCCACAGGGCCAAGGGAGAAGCCACTAAAGCGGCCAGTATGAGATGGTGCGTGTTTTGTGATGAAGAACACGCTAGTTCAGGGTGTTCAAGCTTCACCACCTATAACCAAAGGGTTCAACGGCTAAGAGAGTTGAGACTTTGTTTCAAGTGTTGTGGAGAACATTTTGCCAGGGACTGTAACACCATGCTCAGGGAGTGTCGGGCCTGCCGGAAGGGAAAGCACCACAGTGCACTGTGTCCTAATGATGCCGGATTAGCACAAGTTAAGGAGAGCAAACCGCAAGAAAGGGCGGAGAGCAAGAACAAGTCAAAAGTAGCGATGAGTGTGGTGAGTACGGCACCGAGAATTTGTTCTGGTGAGCAGTTTCAAGGCTCGGTGGCCTTGCCCACCATAATGGCGGTGGTCGCGGACGGGAAGAAGTCTGAAACAACCCGTTTGTTCTTCGACAGTGGGGCACAGAGATCCTTCATAGCGGAGAGTCTAGCAACTAGGTTGAAGCTGGAGACAGTTGGTAAAGTTGACATGAAGGTGGAAGGGTTTGGTGGGGAAGTCCCACGCAGGTCTTATCCAGTAGTCAATGTGACGGTCAGGTTAGCCGGGCATCGACGGGAAATTTCAGCCTTAATGGTGAAGAGGCTGCCCAATATCATTACCACTAGGGGACTGGCTGCAGCAGTCAAACGTTTGAGGGAGTTGGGTGTGAAGCTAGCGGAACCAGACATTGCTACAGACAATGTTAGTAATGTAGGCATCTTGGTAGGAGGGGATTACCTAGACGAGTTCATGTCTACGAGAAGGGTTATCAAGGAGGGTGTGGGCCTGTACAGGACTCCAGCGGGGTACATCGTAGGAGGCAGAGTACCAGCTCACTTCCCTGCGACCCCGGGAAAGGAGGGCTCTGGTATTACAGCGACTGAGGCTGTACTGGTGATGCGGATTGGTGTGCACGAAGGCCTGTCAGAGGCGCAAGTTGGCATATCCGACAGTGAGCCGGTCCATAAACTATGGGACCTGGATGTAGTAGGGATTAAAGGTGACCAGCCGCCCCCCGAACACGAAGAGACGTATCGAGATTACTTGAACCATGTGCAGTTCAGGGACGGACAGTATTGGGTGTGACTCCCATGGAAACCGGGCCACCCAATGCTGCCCACTAATTTCAAGAGGGCACGTGGTCAGTTGAATTCATTGGTGAACAGCCTGACCAAGAAGGGTCTGGTGGGGAAATATGATGATATTATTAAGGAACAGCTGGCCCTTGGGTTCATCGAGAAAATGCCCAATGCCAGCCCTGGGGAAAACACCCATTATCTTCCACACATGGCAGTCACCAAGGAGTCGGTAACCACTCCCATCAGAGTAGTCTTCAACTGCAGCTCGCAGGCGAGTCCCCGAGAGCCATCGTTGAACGACTGTCTGCTCACAGGGCTCTCCCTGACGCAGAAATTAGCAGATGTGTTGTTGAGATTCAGGACGGAACAGTACGCCTATGCGGCAGACATTAGCAAAGCCTTCCTACGTATTGGGTTGCAGCCACAGGATAGGGACTACATAAGGTTCTTGTGGTTGGCTAACAGGGAGGCGCCCAAGCAAGGGTATGATACCTATAGATTCAGGGCAGTGTTGTTTGGTGCCACTAGTTCACCATTCCTATTACAGGCTACCATAGACTACCACCTTGTGAACTGTAATAGCCCACTTAAAGAATTACTGAAGACCCTATTTTATGTAGACAACATGCAGGGTACCACCTCAGATGAAAGGCTGTTGATGGACATTTACCGAGAGTCTAATCAGGAGATGCTCTCGGCTAACATGCCATTGAGAGAATGGGTGACAAACAATCCAATGTTGCTGGGCATGGTGGAACGTGACTATACTGGCTACTCCGTGCCTGAGGTAACATCGGTGTTGGGACTGGAGTGGGAAATCAAGGAAGACAGACAGGCTAAAGAGGAAGCCTGATGGGGAAGGGAAGCTGACCAGGAGGTCTTTGCTGAGCAAAGTGCAGACTGCCTTCGATCCTTTGGGTTTGTTGACACCCATCACCATTCGAGGGAGGATGCTAGTGCAACAGACCTGGGAGCTGAACCTAGGATGGGACGATCCACTGCCAGAAACAGTCTGCCAGGAGTGGGATCTGGTTAACAAAGACCTAGCGGAATTGCACGAGTTCACATTCCCCAGGTCCATCGGGTGCACCGGGCGGGATTATGACTTGCATGTCTTCTGTGATGCCTCCTCCAGGGCCTATGGGGCAGTAGCGTATTTGGTGGCCGGGGACCAAGTCAATCTGGTCACCAGTCGTGCGCGGGTGACACCCCTGAAGGATTGCTCGATCCCAAAGCTAGAGCTCACGGCGATGTTGCTGGGAGCAAGACTGGGTAAGTACGTAGAGGAGGTGTTGAGTAATCTGAGGGTGAGACACACCTATGTATGGACAGACTCGGAGGTGGCCTTACAGTGGGTCCAGAATGACAGGTCTAAGCTCCCCTATGTCAGGAATCGGGTAAAGGAGATACGGGAACTACAGTCAACATCAACAATTCTGTATGTGCCTACAGATCAAAACCCAGCCGACCTGATAAGCCGAGGGGTGACACACAGAAAGTTGAGTAAAAGCGAGCTTTGGTTCAAAGGCCCAGACTGGTTACCGGCAAGGGATTGCTGGCCGGAGCAGAAATTCGTGGAGACAATCAGCAGCATAGTACATTTTGCGGGGGAACACGACACTGAATTATTTGACCCCAGGCGCTACTCCTCGTGGAGAAAACTTATAGGAGTCACGGAAATGGTATTTCGATTCGTGAGGAAGCTGCATGACAAGGTAAGCCAAGGTCGACAGTTGTCTCTAGTGGATCCCAGAGAATATTGGATAAGGCAGTACCAAAGGGGGAGGTTTCCAGGAGTGCTGGAAGTACTTGCGACCCGGCAGCAGGTTATGGCATCAGGATGCGTGTCCAATGATGACGACTCAGGGAACAGCAAATTGGTTCACTCATTGGGATTGTTCCTAGATCATGCAGGGCTAATAAGATGCAGGGGAAGAATACAAAACTCTGAGCTCAGCTATGGGGCCAAACATCCCGTGCTACTGGGAAAGGAGGGATGGGCGACAGAGCTATTGATACAAGATGCCCATCAGAGGAACTTACATGGGGGTTTGGAGATACCCTCACCTGCCTACGTCAGAATTACTGGGTATTGAAGGGTCGAGCTGCCGTCAAAAGGGTGCTAAAGAGTTGCACGGTCTGCCGGCGGTACGATGGGAGGACCCTACCGTACCCAGGTCCACCACCGCTGCCTCAGGAGCGGGTACATAGTGACAGGCCCTTTGAGACTGTAGGAATAGACTATACTGGGGCTATCACATTGAAGAACCCAGGAGACGTTAAGGAGGGCCCTCAGAAAGTATATGTCTGCCTGTTTACTTGTGCCACTACTCGAGCGGTGCATTTGGAGTTGGCAGAAGATATGACAACAGAGACTTTCGTGAAGTTGTTCAGGAGGTTTACTGCCAGATTCTCGTGCCCGTGATTGATTATCTCGGACAATGGCACAAGCTTTAGGGCGGCCGATAAAGTTTTCAGGAATCTTAGGGACAACGGAGAAGTACGAGAACACCTGAAGAGAATAGAGTGCGAGTGGAGGTTCATAGCTCGCAGGGCACCCTGGCAAGGGGGATTCTATGAACGCATGGTGGACACAGTCAAAAGGTGCATTCGGAAGGTCTTGCACGGCAGGAGGGTGAGCTGTGATGAACTGAGGACAGTGTTAGTTGAGATAGAGGCAAGAGTTAATAACAGGCCTCTGACCTACGTACAAAATGGGATTGACGAGCAAGAAGCTCTCACCCCCAATCACATGCTGTTTGGAAGAAGGATTGAGCCCTTCCCCACAATATTGAGTCAGTCTTCCAAGGAGCTGGATTATTATGGGCCAGATGGTCCCCCCATCAATGAAGAACTGCACAGAAGTCACAACAGACTGGTGAACATCCTGGACAAATGGAACCAGGTGTGGCACAGGGATTACTTGACAACCTTGCGGGAACATTTCTATGGTGCTGACCCCGAGGCAAATAAGATGATGCTAAGTGAAGGGGACCTGGTGCTAGTAGAATCCGAGGCGCCCAGGGCATATTGGCCTCTTGGCCTGGTAGTGTCAACCCACCCAGACAAGGCTGGGTGGTTGAGAATGGTGAAAGTGAGAATGAACGGTGTCGAGACTATAAGACCCATCAACAGGCTTTTGCCTCTTGAGGTCCACACGGTGTGACCGGGACATGAGAAATCAGACCAGAGGTTGAGCGAGCTGAGCGGCCGGACGACCCGTCGAACGGCGCTCAAGTGCAGGGCCCACTGGGGGGACCTGCGAGAGGCAGACTTGATCTAGACTTAGTGCCTACCTTTGCCGGCGGGAGGATGTGGAAATTTATTTGGTCCAAATAGTTCCACAGCTCAGATCCAGCATGGCCGTCTGGTCGTCTGAGCCGAGCGGCCCTTAAACCTTCCCAAACAAGGCATTCTCTGGTTGGCGGTTGTTGGTAAGCTTATAAAATTTATAGATTTACTCTTCAGGGAAGGAGTAGGTAGTTTTACTGGTAGTACACTAATATTAGGTTTACTAAGGCATCTGTAGATAATGATAGAGTAGACCTAAGACCTTAACATAGGTAGTAATAGGCCGATAATGTAGGCAAACACTAGGATAAGTTAGCTAGGGAGAACTGGCAGCCCTAGCTTGAATGGCGGGGCGCAGGTCACAAAGACAGAATAGCGTTCTTCTTACGATAGACACCGACTGGACAAGACGTGCCGTGAACAGCAGGCGGCGCCCCCACGTGTCTTCACATCTGAGACCTGGGGAAATCTGGTAGAGGCACCTCGATGTACCGTAGATGATCTCCTCCATCAGCCCATACAGTAAGACAAGATATTCACCTTTTCCCGTAGGTTCTGGCCAGTGTCTTAGGAGATTGTGTGTTGAGTTAACTGAGGGCTCGGCGTGCTACAGAGAGAGCATGCCCAGTAAGTACCAGTGTCTCAGAGCCGTCTGAAGCTAGTGTCTGAGTCTGCATAGTTATACTAGGGGATACATACCCTCTTGGATATAGGAATTTCTGAGGTGCAGGCAGGACACTAATTACGATTGAATATTGCAGGAATTAATGCTCCTGGTTGCACGTGGTTTCCAAGGGGAAGTCCAAAGGGGCTAAAGCTAGGCTTAGGAAGTTGAAGATCAGGATATATGCTGCAACACCAAGTAAGTTAGTCCTTTATACGTGCATGCAGGCGAGGTTTCTTGCAATAACAATCATTTGTTAAAATCTGTTCTATAAGCCACTTGTGAGGCTGAGGTACCCACCTCAGAGCTCGGTGTCAACAGAGTTTGCCAGGGTAGGCGACTCACTTGGAGGCAGTCCACACATATTTTCACACCAGAGATAGCCAGGTGATATCACTTCATTATTACTCTTATATCAGCTTATATATCAAATCTACGGCTAATTTATCTATCAGAATTTATCTAATATGATATAGTAAACACTCTAAATAACATACAACCATGTTTATATAAATGAGTTACTCCTCTTTTCCATGTCGCTATTCTTTGGTATGTGAGTGATAGAAAACAGTGTTTTGAAGAGGATAACTGCACTAGAACATCAGTTTACTAAGAAATGCACCGAAACAAACGCGATTTTCGAGAATTTTTTTTTTTTTCGAGACGGCGGGCTGGCCGGCGTTCCAGGCCTATATTTCGGAAGTAAGTTATTCACTTATTTCGCTTTACATTGCCATTATTAATGATTGTATTGAAATGATTTTCACAGACAATATAAAACAAAGTGTGTTTGACTATGAAAATGTAGTTTTTTTTTGGAATATCAAATATTTTTTATTTTGTAGGGGTAAAAGGCAGATATTTTGGCGAATGCCAAAAGTCTATCAAATGTATTTTTTTTTACCATGATAATAAGAGATATTAGATGAAATGGCTATTTTAAAAAGTCGTGTTAGACGTATTTTAACAGTCGGGATTGCCGGAAGTGCCACTCGTAGTGCCAATTTGCCAGAAATGCTGCCATAAATCAAAAGTCAGTAAATATTTTTTTCTCTGTTGTTTGTTGGCCAAACATACTAAAACTTTGTAACATTCTTCTACATATGCACCTCTAAAAGTACACCAAAAATAAAAGAAATCAGTTGAAAAATAAAACAGCGTGCGAAATTGACGGCGTCCGGCCTTAGGACGAGTATATATAGGCAGGTGGTGGTGTTAGTAGTAGTAGTAGTAGTAGTAGTAGTAGTAGTAGTAGTAGTAGTAGTAGTAGTAGTAGTAGTGGTAGTGGTAGTAGAAGTGGGGAATTAAGGAGGATGAGGAGCCAGTCAAATACAAAGAAAGGGGAGCACTGCAAGGGAGCTAGGTGCCCACAGAGGGAGAGCAAGTGCAAGGAAGGGTAGCCAAGACGGGAAAAAAATTAATTATGAAGAGTGGAAATTTCTGCTGGAAGGAAC
>NC_091369.1:20403965-20504082 GCF_038502225.1 Cherax quadricarinatus | reverse complement strand
GGGATACGAAGAGGTGATGAATATGAAGGGGAAGTAAGAATGATTGGGAAATGATTGCTGTCATGTAAATCCAGGAGAAGAGACCAGGTGAAGTCTAATGCAGTGGAGGAAGAGCAGACTGAGAGATCGATGCAAGAGAGAGTGTGAGTGCGAGGATCAAAATGGGTGTGAGTTCCTGTATTTAAAACATGGAGGGGGTGGGTAGCAAGAAAAACCTATAACTGAATGCCACGGGAATCACAGTGAGACATCCCCAGACGAAATGATGGGCATTGAAATCGCCAAGTAACAGAAGGAGTGGCGGTAACGACGAAACAAGAAAGGCAATATCCGGGATAGATAATGCCCGAGAAGGAGAGAGATATAAAGAACAGTGCGTATACCACCTATGTAAGTGGATACAGGCTGCTGTGTAATGCAGCAATGTATGAACAAATAGCTGATGGTATGGAATATCAGTGCTTTAAAGAATGGCACTTTCATTAACGGTCGCATCAGGAAAAGGATCTGAGGAATTCAATAAATTATAGCCTGAGATGGGATAGATAACAGAAGAGTGTAATTTTGGTTCCTGTACTCAAACACGAACAGGGGAAAACTGGGAGAGTAACAACTGAAGCTCACCCCGATTACCCCTGAGGCCACATATATTCCATTGTAAATAGGTCATGATTGGCAAAAATAAAGATACCTGAAATCCACAGGTAAGGGCTCCTATGGACTAGAGAGGTTAGAAAAGTCCACTTGCAGTGGTAACAGAAAACGTTCAAGCAGCGAAGGAACGGTGCACTGCAAAGTAAGGAGTTGCACAGATGGAGGAGAGGAGAGAGAAGGAATAGAGGGTGGATCAGTGTCCAGTGATGGTTTGGTCTCTGCAATACATTCAGAGATTGCTTCATGAGTTT
The DNA here is from genome assembly GCF_038502225.1 of Cherax quadricarinatus. Classification (NCBI taxonomy): domain Eukaryota; kingdom Metazoa; phylum Arthropoda; class Malacostraca; order Decapoda; family Parastacidae; genus Cherax; species Cherax quadricarinatus. The sequence continues at coordinate 20,503,177 of NC_091369.1, read as the reverse complement.
TGGAATTCAAAGACATCGTATGGGAGACTATACTTGAGATGGTAAGGGGAGGATGAGTAAAGATTTAAACTGTAATGGACTGTACCAAGGTAGGGAGGGGCGAAAGGGTGGAGGGAATTGGAGAAAAAGCGTGGAAGGGGACAGAAGAGGCAGAAACCTGGGAGGTGGCAGAAGAGGAAGAAACTTGGGAGTGAACAGGGGAGGAAGGTACAGTACGAGGAGGAGGGTGAACCTCTACACTTGTAACAGAGCCAGTGAGAGGGGAAGAACCAGGTACAGAGACAGGGAAGGTAAATTGAGGAGGTGGAAGAAGGGGAGGGGATAAAGGAGCTTTTTTATACTTCTGAGAAGTAGAGGGACGATTGGGAGGAGGTGTTCGTACGAGATCTCGTCGATACCGAGGCTTGTTAGGGAGAACACGAAGAAGCAAGAACAAACTGAGGCGTTGAAGTAGGGACGTCTGAGCCCAGGACAGCAAAATAATTAGATACAGGAGTGACTATGGGAGAGGTAACCACAGAGGAGGCTGCAGAAGATGGGACCCCAGAAGTTGGGGGACGTTTTGAAACATGGGAATAAGAAACACGGGGTAATCTTCCTTGGAGGCAGAGATGAGAAACTGCCATGGCATAAGGGAGACATTATGCCTCTTTGAGGTAACGGATTTCCCGCTCATTTAAGTAGACTTGGCAACGGCGAGAGTACGAAGGGTGAGCCTCATGACAATTAAGGCAAGAGGGAGGTCGACTGCAAAACGTATTAGAATGGTCATCGGCACCACAGCCTGGGCATTCGGTTATAGATCTGCAATATTTCACTGGATGGCCAAATTGCCAGCAATTTCTACACTGTTGCTGTGTAAGGATCACCTTTCGAACTTGTAACCGATGTCCTGCTACATAAACTGAGGATGGGAGTTCACGGCTGTCAAAAGTTAAACTAGCCACATTGCAAGGGTATCATCTCCACCCACGGGCAGGAAGACCATAAGTGTCTACCTGGAGGATTGGGAGATCTTGCAGTTCCAGCTGTTCAAGAATGTCATTGCCACATGTCTGGAAATTTTGTTGAACTATGGTATGGGGCAGAATGATGGTACCACTACAAGAATTGAGGGAATGATGTTTTTCAATAGTGACAGGAACAGTATTGATATGGGAAAGAAGAGAAAGATCATGAGCTTGGGTAGCATTCCATACAGTGATGATGTGCATACCACTCTTAAGAGCATGAAAAGAAAAATCTTTACCAACATGGTGTAGGAGTGCCTTGCCAATACTATGGTCGGAAAGATAGTCAATAGAGGAAGTTTGTCGCAAAGTGAAGAATTTAGTCCATTGTGCATTCTGAAACTGAGCATGGGAAGGGAGTGCAGGACATGTTGATCTTTTCTGAGAAATAAGAGAAGGTGGAGAAGTATCATCAGCATGTAATTGTTGTTTGCATTTAGGCATGGTACCAGGGTTGGTCCGACGTGGAACGGGCCGGCGATTCGAAAATTGCCGCACCGTAGAGGGCGAGGCCGGAAGCATAGTCAAAGTAGAGCGGAGGTCAGATAAATCGAAGGAGTCAGTCGAGACCTCAGTACCTGAAGAGGGTGAGGAAACAGCACTGGCAAGAGGTACAGAGGCATTAGGAGTGTCAAAAGAGCGGTCCAAAGACGAGATGGGGTCAGAACGGGGTGCGGTATCAAGAAGGGGCCCGGGGGTAGCAGGTTCATGGACTAAGGCTTCCATGATTAGGTTACTTCTTTCTTTTTGTTTTTAAGAAAAAAAAAGAAAGAAGAAAAGAAAATAGAAATAAAAAAAAATAATAAAAAAGGGGGAACTGGGGAGGGATAGTTCCTTGGAGGAATGAGAGGGCCAGAAATCTCCCTCCATAACCAAGAGGACCTCAGCACCACAAGTAGTGCAGATGCAGCATGGAACTCGTGCCATACCCTACCCATCATGCCAGTAAACCAGCAATCTGGGATAGCAACCTCACATCTGCCGAGCTACCTCGGTGGACAAAAGAGAGGACGGCTGGATATCCACCACAAAGCATACCTCCTTTGGGTACCACCCCCGGAATCCGAAAGGTGGCCTCCAGAGATATGCCCGTCGTGCGAAGGATACCCAAAGCCACTCCCCTGGAGACCAGAGAGGAATTGGGACATTCCCAGGTGATCCAGATTCCACGGCAAACTACACCACCGCCAAGAACCTCAACGGAATGGGATGGACCCCAGTACCCTTTCCCCTACCCAGGAACTAGTGTGCGTGTGGAAAAAAAAAGAAGGGTAATAGGGAGGGGTGGTGAGGAGGAAAAGGAGGAAAAGAAAAAGGGAGGATGGGATAAGGGAGGGTGGATTAGCGGGTAATTAGGTTCAGTCTGAGGAAGGAGACCAATAGGTCTAATTCCTCAGACCAAGAGCCTCTTCACTATGCCAAGAAGCCCCCCTTGAAGAGGAATTTATTTAATGTAATGTAATGTTTTTAATAAAATATTAAACAACTGATAGTGAGCTCAGTGAGAGGAGTAGCTAAGTAAAATTTAAATGGTTTCAAGATTTCTCCATTGATTTTACTCTGTTGAAGCACTTGCATTCTTCTGCTCCTGTCTTGTCGAGCCCTAACTACAACCTACTTTTACATATAGATGCGGTTGGATATGCAGTGGGTGCTGCGCTTCTTCAATAATCTTCATGCACTTACTTACTCCATTCTAAACTCAAACATCACCAGAAAAATTATGCTTCGATAGAGAAAGCGGCATTGGCACTTGTGATGTTGTTAGAGCATTTCGATGTGTATTTCCTCACTTCTCAATTTAAAATTGTAGCATTCTTAGACCACAACCCTTTAACCAACATAAATTCCAAGAAATCTAAAAATGCTAGGATCATAAGGTGGGCTCTCAGAATCCAGCCTACTTAATCAGTATGAAATCATATCAGTTGTTGTTGTAATGTAATTGTTGCTGCTCTTTCACGTCCTTTATTACATTTGAGACATTAGATTTTTTATTTTATTTAAAACATAAATAACAAGGTTATATAAGGATAGAAAAAGAATACAACATTACAAGGATATAAACAAGATTGCCCAAAAAGACTACAAAAAAACATTGTGACATAAACGAACACACAAACAACACACATACATATTCACATGTATTATACAACATGAATCTAGAGCTGGCATATACATAAAAAAAAAGAACACTGGGCATGGCTTTCACCTGCTAACACACACATATCAAGGACTTATATCTATGATCTCAGGTGCTTAAAAGAGCATAACAATACTCAAACATTATTTTAGGCAACTAAAACGAGATCTTATCACTGACAAAGAATAGGTATTTACAATTCAAAGGGGGAACAGGATAACTCTGTAAGTGACAAAAAAACATCCAGTATAACTAACTAAACTACAATGTGAATTTTGTCATCTCAAATAAAAACGAAAGAAATAGACATGCAAGCAGCTACATGTAGTAACGTATACATTTACAAGTGGTAAACATTCAATAATAAAGCTACCACATATAGCTCAAGCTCTATCACAGCTTACAAAAAAAATGAAATATATAGACATATACAGTGGTCCCTCAATAATCGACCGGCCTGAAAGTCGACCATTTCGGAAATCAACCGGTTTTTTTGACAAAATATTGACTCGGAAATTGACCGAAATTCGTTTATCGACCCGTCTCGACCCGTCGTCCCAGACGCGTATGCACGAGGTAAGCGGGCCTCGACCCGCCTCAGCCTTCCTTCCCAGCCAGTGTGCCATTGTTTACCAGTTAGCGGCGGTCCTCTCACGTGCTCCAGTGAAATATTTCATAATATTTCTTTTATTTTAGTGCTTGCAAGTTATTTAAGTGCTAAATAAGCTACCATGGCTCCAAAGAAAGCTCCTAGTGCCAAACCTTTGGTAAAGAAGGTGAGAAATACCATTGAATTTAAGAAAAACATCATTGAACAATATGATAGTGGCGTACGTGTGGGCGAACTGGCGAGGATGTATAACAAAAATCATTCAACCATATCTTCCATCATAGCCATGAGAAAGGAAATAAAGGACGCTGTTGTTGCAAAGGGGGTAAATATGCTGACAAAAATGAGATCACCAGTACTGGAAGAGGTTGAGAAGTTATTATTGGTGTGGATAAATGAGAAACAATTAGCAGGAGACAGTCTTATGACCTCGATTATTTGTGAAAAGGCTAGGCAGTTGCATGAAGATTTGGTAAATAAATTGCCTGCAAATAGTGGTGAAGTGAGTGATTTTAAGGCCAGCAAAGGCTGGTTTGAGAGATTTAAGAAGCGTACTGGCATACACAGTGTGGTAAGGCATGGTGAGGCTGCCAGTTCGGACCACAAGGCGGCTGAAAAATATGTGCATGAATTCCAGGAGTACATAGAGGCTGAAGGACTGAAACCTGAACAAGTGTTCAATTGTGACGAAACAGGCCTCTTCTGGAAGAAAATGCCAAAGAGGACCTCATTACACAAGAGGAAAAGTCAATGCCAGGACACAAGCCTATGAAAGACAGGCTGACGCTAATGTTCTGTGCTAATGCTAGTGGGGATTTCAAAGTGAAGCCGTTACTAGTGTACCATTCTGAAAATCCCAGAGCATTTAAGAAAAATAATGTTATGAAGAGTAAATTGTGTGTGTTTTGGAAATCTAATAATAAGGCATGGGTCACGAGGGAAATTTTTGTAGAGTGGTTCAACGAAGTGTTTGGCCCTAGTGTGAAGAATTACCTCCTGGAGAAGAAATTGGATCTCAAGTGCCTGCTAGTAATGGACAATGCACCTGCTCATCCACCAAACTTGGATGACCTAATTCTGAAGGAGTTTGGGTTCATCTCAGTAAAGTTCTTGCCCCTGAATACCACTCCTCTCCTCCAACCCATGGACCAGCAGGTCATTGCAAACTTTAAAAAACTGTACACCAAAGCAATGTTTGAAAGGTGCTTCAATGTGACCTCAGACACTCACTTGACCCTACGAGATTTTTGGAAAGAACATTTCAGTATTTTTCATTGTGTAAGCCTTATAGGTAAGGCTTGGGAGGGAGTGTCTACCAGGACTTTGAACTCTGCTTGGAGAAAATTGTGGCCAGATTGTGTTGACAAGAGGGATTTGGAAGGGTTTGGGGCTGACCCTGATGAGCTTATGTCAGTTTTGAACTCTATTGTGGCACTGGGGAGTTCCATGGGGTTGGATGTGAGTTTGGAGGATGTGGAAGAGTTGGTGGAGGACCACAACGAAGAGCTAACCACTGAGGAGCTGCAAGAGCTTCAGCAGGAAGAGCAACAGATCGCAGCTCAGAATCTTGCTGCAGAGGAGGAGGAAGAGAGATGGAAGAAGGTGCCTTCTTCAGAAATTAAGGAGATTTTTACTATGTGGGGTAAGATGGAAAGATTTATGGAGAAACATCACCCAGAGAAGGATGTTGCAAGCCATATCGGCAACTTGTACAGTGACAGAGTCTTGGCCCATTTTAGGGAAGTTTTAAAGAGACGCCAGAAACAGAGCTCTCTGCACAGTTATTTTGCGAGACAGGACTCCAGTGACTCTCAAGCTGGTCCTAGTGGCATTAAGAAACAGAGAAAAGAAGCAACCCCAGAAAAGCAAATGGTACCTGAGGTGTTGCTGGAAGTTGATTCCCCTTCCAAACTATAAACAATCCACTCTCTCCTCCTCCTCCAGTCTCCCATACACTTAGAAGAATCTCCAATAAAGGTAAGTGTTATGCTGTTAATGTTTCATTCATCATTTCCCATTCTATTGTTTATGTACTACATGAATATTTCATGTAAAAAAATTTTTTGTTTTAATACTTCTGGGTGTCAGGAACGGATTAATTGAATTTACATTATTTCTTATGGGGAAAATTGATTCGTAAATCGACCATTTCGATAATCGACCGGCTTCCAGGAACGGATTACCGTCGATAATCGAGGGACCACTGTATAGTGCTACTGAAAAACACACTATAACACAGCATAAAGTATAAACAGAAAATAAGAAACAATCATCTGTGCTGGAAGCACACCATGATACAAATATACTCCAATGACTTGTATCGAGGCATAAAGATGGTGATACATTCCTAAAAGCTGTATACACAAAGCCTTAACTGATATATCGACATCCTAGTCACACAGGAGACGCACATAACTCACGAGTCACACAACATTCACTGACTTGACATACACAGTTAGACACTGCTGACCAGCCCAGTAGATTACCGCTTAACCTCAGAACAATCTCAAATAACATAACACCAAGGCCTTATACACCGACAGGAAGTCTCTTTCCTATCTCCCCTCATATACCAACCTATTTCGACATTTTGTCCTATAAATCGTCACCGCTAAAACCCGAATCCTACTGTTACCCTCGACCTACCTCATAGCCCATGGCATGAAAATATAATCGGCAACAATGTACGGCATCGCACGTTGAATGCACAGGTCAACCTACATCAAAACTCAATGCCCGGAGCACTGACAATCTTTTCCCACAAAGTGCAAAACCTTACTGAACGACTCACGTACCACACCGAAAGTCTCACAGAAATACACAACATGAAAAGCAGACTCATCCACCTCGCACCCCAGATAACCCCAGACCTCCCCCAAATGCCTGTTATACAACACTACCCTGGACGGCAAGATTCCATGTAAAAACTTAAAAACCGCTTCCTGTACATGAGCAGATATACGCAATAGTTGAACTCTCCCCCAAATATCTCTCCACAAATACATGGGGTACGTTCCCTCGACTCGTGCCACGACTCTCCCCATACCCGCCCTTTCCAAGGTACACAAGTTAACGCACTGCACGTCCCTCATGTGCAAAAACATGTGAAGCATCGACTCGCACCTAAGTAAATCCCTCTCCCCCTACCACCTGCACAGTTCTTGATACATTTCAGTTATTCCACCCAGCATCCCACCCAGCTGGAGAAAACGAAGCTTCACATAACATGCCATTATGCGAGACTAGAGGAAAGAGACCCAACCCTCCCTGGTGCATCGGTGTCTCCACTACCACTCTTGTGAGCCAATCGCAACCCAAACCCCACAAAACCCGATAAACTCTATGCAAAAGAGGTTTGACATCCCCCTGCATCAGCGGATACAGCACAGCAACATGCCATACTTTGCTGTAAAGCAAGACATTAATCACTTCCGCCCTCTGATGCAGGGTTAAATGTCGCGGTTTTTGACTATTTAAGCACCCCAAGACACCATGTACAACCCTCCCCGAATTACACCCCTGCATCTGGTCTACCTCACGCATATAATGAACACCACAAATAGTGAGACGATCAACTTCCGTCCACCCCTCTGCACTCACCCCATCCCAGCCCCACTCACTTCCCCAACTCCATAATCGTCGATTTTTCTCTATTAATACACAGCCCTGTCGCCTTGCCAAATACATCAACAAGTCTCCCAACAATACATAAGTGTTCCCTCATACGTAATAGCACAGTCGTATCATCCACATATCCCACAAGGGCTGGTTGACCACTGCCCGAACCCCAAGACGAATCTACACCCCGTTCACAAACAGCCCAGTAAAAATGGTTTTGCAGAAATGCAAAAAGCATTTGAGACAAGGGGCATCCCTGATGGATACTTCTGATCAACTATATGAAAACACCTAACCTCCTATTAACTTGTACCTTTAAACCCGCCCCACTGTACAACGAACGGGCCCACGTGACGACCTCATTTCTAAAACCCTGCCATCTCATAAACCTCCATAGGATCTCCCTTTCCACACTATCAAATGCAGCTCTCCAATCTAAAGCCAGATCACCCCCCCCCCTCTCTCCATGTAATCAACAAACTCCCTGAAATTCCCATGATCATCATATATCGACCTACCTGGTACACCAAAGTGACCCTAATGGATCATCTTATCAAACACTTTCTTAATCCTATTCATCAAATTTTTTTGCTTTTGGAGCTTACTCCATGTATCGACATAAAATTTATCCCCTCGGTTGTCGTTAAGATTTGTCCCTCACTCTAACCCGTCTACTTCATCCTGCACCACCAAACTCATTTTCACTCGCCTTATGCCTTTGTGTCTGACTTCATAAGACACAAGCAGACGGCTTATTATCCTAGAAAGCCTCCTCCACCCCACCCGAAATGCGTGCCCCATCGAAAACCTTATTTTTCAATACCTGAATTTGTTCTTTATGAGCGTCAGTCTCATCCACTGGGTAAACCTGAGACTCCTCTCCCTGTGCATAACATTGCATAGATGACCCTCCAGATACTCCATGAAACCATACTCCATGTGTTTGGCCTCCTTACCCCAATGCACATAAAAATCCCTAATTTTAGGCTTCACAATCTCATCTCACCATCGCACTAAATCCCACCCCGCCCAGGAGTCTACTCCCATAGATGCCCATAGGTCAACGAATAGTGCCATATCATCTGCGCTCTGCAGCACCCTCGTATTCAACTTCCAGTATCCTTTAAAACTATTCAGGAGACCCTCCCAGTCTAGCTCCACAAAAACTCCCTGATGGTCAGAGAAAAAGGCATTCAACACACACAGCTTGGTTATGATCACCCGCTGAGACACATACAACCTATCTAAACGTGCCGCATAACCTCTATGCACGAAAGTATGCTCAATCCTTCATTCCAGTTTTCCACCCACATCCACCAACCCCAGCCCAGACAAAAATCACCTAAAAGAAGTGAACAATAACCTGCCTCCCTTGGTACAACGTCTTTATGGCACACCACACAGTTCCAGTCTCCACTGACCACTGTAATTTCCAGCAGGGACCTCAAATAATGCACTAACACATCTCTAACAAAAGTATTTTTAATATTAACATTGTCAGCTGGCCCGTATACCCCTACAAAACCCACCTTCCTACAACCCCAATCTCCCATTACTCGAATCACCCGACTCTCCCTCCCTCCTCCCAATGTCCCATCACAAATGGGCTGCTTGCTTTTATCAACACAACAACTCCACCTTTCAGACGTCTTGAGTGGGTCACGTAAATGTTATAACCATCCATCTCAAAGGAACTTCCTTTATAGTTATGTTCTTGCGAAAAAAAAACACATGCACAACAAAACGATTCAACCACTCACGCACTGCACACACTTTCGGACAGATTTCAAACCATTAACATTGATAGTTACACACTTAACTGTGCCAAAGGTGGCTATCCTCTAGGGGCCATCACTCCCTTTTTCTCCTTGCGTCGGCAAGCACCCAAGGCACTCCCGTCACCTTTGGCAATCCCCTTGATTTTACCTGCCTCGAACTGTGCGACCTCCCATCCATGATTTCCGACCATGTCTTTTTCTCTGAACGTTGTCCAGGGGTCAAGACGTCATGGAGTCAGAGAGGGTAGCCGCACGCTTCCTAGAAACGGCATCTTCAGACATGTCTGTACCAGGAGTTTTCTCCTTGTGAATTTCAGCTTCAACAGTATGAACCCTCTGACTCCCCAAATCTCTCACGTCAGCTATCTTATTAGTATCATCTAAGATTAATGTCGCCTCATCTGAACACTTGAGCAAAGGCACACGTCACAGAATCAGATTCATGCGACGCTAAAAGGTCGCTGAAAGCAGATACAATACTGGCCTCCATGTCACCTGCCTCTCTTGCTAGAGGTATCTCACTGCTCACATGTTCCACCTCATCAAGGGGGCAGTCCCAGGCAAAGAAACACAAGATGACTCCAGTAGCACAGCTCGATTGACCTCAGAACTCCACGATGTCAGATGCGGTGAGTCCTCCACAACCTCTTCTTCTGGAGCCTGATGCGGCACCTCGCCTTCCGGACGATGACTACGCCCCATGGGCGGCTGTCGCTGAACACCTTGAGCCGCCATTTGGTCCATGGCGCCTCACAGTCGGCAGGTTCTTCTTTGTCCAGAATACGTAATGTGCACCTGGGTACGAAAATTTTGTAGGTGCACTTATGACGGTATCGGCTGGCACAGGGACATTTGCAAAGTATATGACCCTTCCTGGATACCAGCATAGAGGCTGTCAGACCACATAACCATGGTGGCCAGGTGGATCATCCCATAGCACCCAAACGCCTCACGTATATCCACTTCATTGGCCTCGAAAGACACATTATGCACATGTACCAATGTATAATATCAAGAAACGTCATGTAACTGAACTATCACGGCAGGGATAACCTGCTTACATATGTCCTGATACTGGGTCACAACCCGCTCGTAATTCTCAGTTTCAGAAAACGTGACGAAAATCCTGGAAACTCCATTCAAGGCGACACAACACAGTGATTCTTGATGGATGCCATATGTATCACAGATGATTGCCAGTAGTAATACATGCATCAATGCACTGGTTATAGAGCCTTGTATGAGCCCAATATACATAGTCTTAGCTCGCCAGTGAACAGCAGTCGCCATTGTTGTCAGTTCAACGAAACCCCACCACCAGGTGTCGGTACAGAGCAAAAGCAGCAGACAACCACTCAGCGCGACGACTGAGCAGGGAATGAACATTTGAATTAACGTAATTTTGTGCCCAGGTACTTGCTTGTTATTTGCTACTTTGACTAAATTCAGTAGAGTAACTTAATCTAGCCAGCAAATTCAACAAATGTATTTATACTCATGTTTAATAATTTTCTGTTTGTATATCAACAGTAGTGGTGAAACATAAGAACATAAGAAAGAAGGAACACTGCAACAGGCCTACTGGCCTATGCGAGGAAGCTCCAATTATCTCAACATCATAAGCCAATGCCTTGACCTAGTGAGGTCAGACACGTCACTTAAGAGAGGAGCAGTGCAGTCGACCTAGTAGCACAAGCTAGTCAGGTCCAACTCACACCCACCCACCCACACCCACTCATGCATTTATCCAACCTATTTTTAAAACTACACAATGTCTTAGCGTCTATGACGGTAGTCGGGAGAATGTTCCACTCATCCACAACTCTATTACCAAGACAGTGCTTTCCTATATCCTTCCTAAATCTTAATTTTTCCAATTTAAAGCCATTGTTGCGAGTCCTGTCCATGTTAGATATTTTTAGCACTCTATTTACATCCCCTTTATTAATTCCTGTTTTCCATTTATACACCTCGATCATATCCCCCCTAATTCTACTCCTTTCGAGAGAGTGCAGATTCAGGGCCCTCAGTATGTCCTCATGGGGAAGATTTCTTATACATGGGATCAACTTTGTCATCCTCCTTTGTACGCTTTCCAGTGCATTTATGTCGATTCTGTAATACGGTGACCAAAACTCCGCAGCATAAACTAAATAAAGCCTAACCAAAGATACATAGAGTTGAGGAACAACCTGAGGAGTTCTATTATTTATACTTCTTGCTATGAAGCCAAGGATTCTGTTAGCTTCATTGCGAACACTAATGCACTGTCGTCTTGGTTTTAGATTACTACTAACCAGAACTCCTAAATCCTTTTGGCAATCCGTAATATTAAGATCTACATTATTCAGTTTACGTGTAGCATGGTTATTTTCCTGTCCATCATTTAGAACTTTGCATTTGTCTATATTAAACTGCATCTGCCACTTCTCAGACCACTGCACGAGTCTATTCAAATAATCCTGGAGTGCTCTAATGTCCTCATTAGAATGAATTGGATGGCCTACTTTGGTGTCAGAAATTTGCTTATGTCGCTATTTATTCCCACATCTATGTCGTTTATGCAGAGTGTGAAGAAAAAGGGGCCCAAAACTGACCAATGTGGAACACCGCTTGTGACATGCCACCAGCATGATTTCTCCCCATTTATGCAAACTCTCTGCTGCCTATTCGTCAACCATGCCTCAACCCAGGAAAAAATTTCTCCTCCTATTCCGTGTGCCTTAATTTTCCTCAGTAGCCTCTGATGTGAATCTCTATTGAAAGCCTTATTGAAGTCCATATACACAATATCATAATCAATACCATGATCTACCTCCTCAAATACCTTAGTGAAGAAAGTTATGAAATTCGTAAGACAGGAACGCCCCTTTGTAAAACCGTGCTGAGATTCATTAATCAATTTATGCCTTTCGAGATGGCTATGAATTGCTTCGGCAATTATTGATTCCATAAATTTTCCCACTATGAAGGTCAGGCTGATTGGTCTAGAGTTCGAAGCTAAGGACCTGTCACTTGCTTGTAAATAGGTATTACATTTGCCATTTTCCACTTATCAGGCACTATGCCAGTTTAAAGTGATATTTTGAAAAGATTAGCCAAAGGTATGCTAAGTTCCTCTTTACATTCTTTTAACACCCTTGCAAACAGTTCATCAGGGCCTGGGTATTTGTTAGCTTTTAATTTCTCTATTTGTCTGAGGACCATGTCACTAGTTACCACAATCGTGCATAGTTTATTATCATCCTGTTCTACATAATCTATTATTTCTTGAATTTCGCTAGTATCTTCCTGAGTAAAAACTGAGAGGAAGAAAGAATTGAAAATTTCACACATATCCTTATCACTATCAGTGATCTGACCTGAGTTACTCTTAAGTGGGCCTATCTTGTCCCTAATCTTACTTCTGTATACCTGAAAGAACCCTTTTGGGTTAGTCGTCGAAACCCTTTCGACCTTAGCCTCGTAATCCCTTTTTACCCTTTCTTATTCCTTTTCTTATTTCTCTCTTTAATTGAATATATTGATTTCTTAACTACCCTTCCCCTCTTTTCATATGCCTATATAAGCCTCTCTTTTGACCAATGAGATGTTTTAATCTATTGTTCATCCATTTGGGAGCATTTTTGTTATATCTAATTTCCCTACTCTGAACAAAAGTTGTCTGGGCAGCTGGAACAATGCTCTGAAAAACGTCATATTGGCAACCAAGATCACCTACCTGACCCATAGTCATTACATCCCAATTTAGCCCACCCAGGTAATTTTTCAGTCCGTTGAAATCGGCCAATCGAAAGTCTGGGACAAAGATTTGGTTGCAGTTATCTGGGTAACACCTTGATATATTGAAACTAAGTTTTTTACGCCCCTCGAGAAACTGTAGCCAAAGAGATTCTGTGTCCAATGTTTCTAATCTTATATCTTGTCTAACAGAACAAATTAAATTATCTCTGACATTCATCGCCACTCCACCACCCTTCCTATTGACCGTATCAGTATGGGATAGTTTATAACCCTGTATGTTGCATTCAGAGGGCATTTCTCTATCTTTCAAGTTGATCCAGGTCTCTGTTAGAGCAATTATGTCTACATTACCTACACTTGGAAGTAAACTTAGCTCATCTACCTTATTTCTTAGATGCCTACTATTTGTATGGTAAACCTTAAGGGAGCTCGTCTCTCGTTGCCCTCTACTATCTCTCTTTGTTTGTTGATCAATTGCTTTGCCTTTACTAGCAACTTCATTTTGAATATTGCCTTTTAAACATATCCCTGAGGTATCCTGGTTATATTTGCCTTTTTCAACCCTAGTACTGCAGCATGATAGTTTCCCACAGACACCAATATCTCTATAATCTATCAGTTTAAAATCCTAGACAAGTCATCAATGACCCCCTCAATCGAATTGGCTAATGCAACCACTCCAGCCCAAGAGAGATGAACCCCATCCCTTGCATACATATCATGCTTGCCATTGAATATGTTGCAGTTATCAATGAGTGGAATAGCAACTTCCTTGCAGTACCTGTCTAGCCAACAATTTATACCAATTGCCCTAGATATCCATTCATTGCCCACTCCCTTTCGAGGCAAGATGCTACATTTGATAGGGATCCCTCCCTTAGACCTGAAAACTTCTGTGGCTGATGTATACTTATCCAGCAGCTTCTGTCTCCTTCTGTTCCCGATGTCATTTCCACCAGCACTAAGACAGATAATGGGCTTGTTTCCATTGCCTGACATAATATTGTCCAACCTGCTGACTATGTCACCAACACCAGCTCCTGGGAGACACACCCTCTGTCTGACCTTTCTATCTCTGTTAAAAAACAGCACTCTCCATATATTTTACCTGAAAATCTCCCAAGATCAGAATATTCTTAATTGATAAGCAGGGGAGTCACTAATCACTGAAGTACACTCGTCCTGGAGAACAAAGAATCGATTTCCTATCTTCACATCTTCTCTATTAACCTTCCTTATCATCCTTCTTCCTGAATTGTGAACCACTTGCCACTTAAAGCGGCTGCCACTCTCCAAATCACTGCTGGTAACTTTTTCTCCTCACCAGCTACCACCATCTCACACTCACTCCCAAACCCATCTAGATGAAGCTTCTGCCTCCTATTTTCCTCCTGAAGAAGTAGAATCTCCTTCTTCAATACATTAACCTAAGATTTTAAAATACTACAACAAGCCATGATGTTAGGTAACACCCAATGCTAATCTCAGACAGCTTAGGACAGGTATGACCACACGTGGTCACTGACCTCAGCATACTTATCACTAAGTGTTGAACTAAGGTGTTTTCTAGGTGATGCTAGGCCACTAAAGCTTTCCAACATGCAGTTAATGGAATGACAAATGTATCCTGACTGCCATGCATTCCACTACCATCTGATTAGAGTGCAATGAGATCTAGCCAGTACCGTCGACTGCTGTTCTGTTGTGCAGTCTCGACCATTATGGCGCATTATGAAATCATGCTCTTCTACACTATGCTGTCTGTACATGTATGCAGATACGCTGGTGTGCTGCCCTATTACACTGAGTATATGTTATTATTGTGAGAGACACTGATAAATAATAAAGGTGCATATCACATGAGTGACTCCTGCCTATTGTGATATATTATGAGTTATTTAAAGAGATATGAGTAAAAGACTTTATCACAACTCTTAATGCGACCCTTCGTCGTGCTGGAGGAGGTGGGGGTTGTTGCGTCCCTTATAAGGGACACAATGTATACACTGCATATTTAATATTTATTTTCTTTAATTAATTCTAAGGTGAAAACATATAGTTTTATATTATTATTTGACTTATCTATGTGGGGTAGGGATCGGCCTAGGAAAGGTTGGAAGGAGGGGGTATGTGAGGTTTTTGTGTGCGAGGGGCTTGGACTTCCAGCAGGCATGCGTGAGCGTGTTTGATAGGAGTGAATGGAGACAAATGGCTTTTAATACTTGACGTGCTGTTGGAGTGTGAGCAAAGTAACATTTATGAAGGGGTTCAGGGAAACCGGCAGGCCAGACTTGAGTCCTGGAGATGGGAAGTACAGTGCCTGCACTCTGAAGGAGGGGTGTTAATGCTGCAGTTTAAAAACTGCAGTGTAAAGCACCCTTCTGGCAAGACAGTGATGGAGTGAATGATGGTTAAAGTTTTTCTTTTTTCGGGCCACCCTGCCTTGGTGGGAATCAGCCAGTGTGTTAATAAACAATAAATAAATAAATTATCTACATGTCAGTAGATAGGGTGTAGCATTTACACTTGTCTGTTCCAGAGTTGAGGTTGGCTGTCTGCATTAGCAAACTGCTTAACTAACTCTCAGCTCGCTTGTTTACCTGCGTGTGTCTCTGCAGTAACATAGGCGAGTCACCTGATATCACCTCATGTGAGGCCTGTATGCGAGAAATCGCTGTCTCTCCATCAGCTCCTGGTCCGGGGAGCATGGCTCTCTCTCCATCTGCTTCTAGTCCTGGAAACATTTCTTTTGTCTATCGGTTTTTGGTAGAGTATGATTTCGTTGGTGAGTCAAAAACATTCATCCTGTAACTCTGTGTAACTCTGTTCATAGAGCATTGTTCAGACTTTGCGATTTTTTATGTTTTGCTGAGGTTGTGTGTAGTACTTACACACTAAGTCAACCCAGGTCCCTAGCTAAAGCTTATGACCTATTTTGTGTGGCATCTACGCACGGTTGCGTGGATGCCCCTGCAACCACAACTAGGTGAGTACAACTAGGTGAGTGCACACACACACATTCACACACACACACACACACACACACACACACACACACACACACACACACACACACACACACACACACACACACACACACACACACACACTCACACATGCAAACGCTGATGGTATAACAAATAAGTGGGAGGAGTGGCATGAAAGAGTCAAAGAGGCATCACCGGACATCATAGCTCTCACAGAAACTAAGCTTACAGGTATGATAACAGATGCCATCTTTCCAATGGGATACCAAATCCTGAGGAAAGACAGAGGGAACAGGGGTGGTGGAGGAGTGGTATTGCTGATCAAAAATCGCTGGAATTTTGATGAGCTGGAGAGAGGAGACAGCGGAGAAGAAAGTGATTACATAGCGGGAACGCTTCATTCTGGAGGTCCCAAGGTGGTAATAACAGTGATGTATACCCCACCACAGAACAGCAGGAGGCCAAGGCAAGAGTACGACGAGAGCAACAGAGCGATGGTTGACACACTGGCTAGAGTGGCCAGAAGAGCTCATGCATGCAGGGCAAAGCTCCTGATCATGGGTGACTTTTACCACAAGGAGATCGATTGGGAGAACTTGGACCCGCATGGGGGCCAAGATACATGGAGGGCTAAGATGATGGAGGTGGTACTGGAAAACTTCATGTACCAACACGTAAGGGACACTACAAGAGAGAGAGGAGAGGATGAACCAACAAGGCTAGACTTAGTATTCACCTTGATTAGTGCAGATATCGAGGACATCACATATGAAAGACCCATTGGGGCCAGTGACCATGTGGTTTTAAGCTTTGAATACACAGTAGAGCTACAAGTGGAGGGAAAAGCAGGAAGGCCAGGACGAATGAAGCCAAACTACAAGAAAGGGGACTACACAGGAATGAGGAACTTTCTGAACAAGGTTCAGTGGGACAGAGAACTGGCAGGGAAGCCAGTTAATGAGATGATGGAATATGTAGCAACAAAATGCAAGGAGGCTGAGGAGAGGTTTGTACCCAAGGGTAACAGGAATAATGAAAAAGCCAGGATGAACCCATGGTTTACCCAAAGGTGCAGGGAGGCAAGAACCAAGTGTGCTAGGGAATGGAAGAAATATAGAAGGCAAAGGACCCAGGAGAATAAGGAGAGCAGTCGTAGAGCCAGAAACGAAAATGCACAGATAAGAAGGGAGGCCCAAAGACAATATGAAAATGACATAGCAGCGAAAGCCAAATCTGACCCGAAACTGTTGTACAGCCACATCAGGAGGAAAAGGACAGTCAAGGACCAGGTAATCAGGCTAAGGAAGGAAGGAGGAGAGACAACAAGAAATGACCGTGAAGTATGAGAGGAACTCAACAAGAGATTCAAAGAAGTGTTCACAGAGGAGACAGAAGGGGCTCCAGAAAGACGGAGAGGTGGGGCACACCACCATGTGATGGACACAGTGCACACAACCGAGGAAGAAGTGAAGAGGCTTCTGAGTGAGCTAGTTACCTCAAAGGCAATGGGGCCAGATAACATCTCCCCATGGGTATTGAGAGAGGGAGCAGAGGCGCTATATGTACCCCTAGCAACAATATTCAATACATCTATCGAAACAGCGAGATTGCCTGAGGCATGGAAGACAGCAAATGTAGTCCTAATCTTTAAAAAAGGAGACAGACATGAAGCATTAAACTACAGACCAGTGTCACTGACATGTATAGTATGCAAAATCATGGAGAAGATTACCAGGAGAAGAGTGGTGGAACACCTAGAAAGGAATGATCTCATCAACAGCAGCCAACATGGTTTCAGGGACGGGAAATCCTGTGTCACAAACCAACTGGAGTTCTATGACATGGTGACAGCAGTAAGACAAGAGAGAGAGGGGTGGGTGGATTGCATATTCTTGGACTGCAAGAAGGCGTTTGACACAGTTCCACACAAGAGATTGGTGCAAAAACTGGAGGACCAAGCAGGGATAAAAGGGAAGGCACTACAATGGATTAGGGAATACTTGTCAGGAAGACAGCAGCGAGTCATGATACGTGGCGAGGTGTCAGAGTGGGCACCTGTGACCAGCGGGGTCCCACAGGGGTCAGTCCTAGGACCAGTGCTGTTTCTGGTATTTGTGAACGACATGACGGAAGGAATAGACTCTGAGGTGTCCCTGTTTGCAGATGACGTGAAACTGATGAGAAGAATTCACTCGATCGAAGACCAGGCAGAACTACAAAGGGATCTGGACAGGCTGCAGACCTGGTCCAGCAATTGGCTCCTGGAGTTCAATCCCACCAAGTGCAAAGTCATGAAGATTGGGGAAGGGCAAAGAAGACCGCAGAAGGAGTACAGTCTAGGGGGCCACAGACTACAAACCTCACTCAAGGAAAAAGATTTTGGGGTGAGTGTAACACCAGACACATCTCCTGAAGTGCACATCAATCAAATAACTGCTGCAGCATATGGGCGCCTAGCAAACCTCAGAACAGCATTCCGACATCTTAATAAGGAATCGTTCAGGACCCTGTATACCGTGTACGTTAGGCCCATATTGGAGTATGCGGCACCAGTTTGGAGCCCACACCTAGCCAAGCACGTAAAGAAACTAGAGAAAGTGCAAAGGTTTGCAACAAGACTAGTCCCAGAGCTAAGAGGTATGTCCTAGGAGGAGAGGTTAAGGGAAATCAACCTGACGACACTGGAGGACAGGAGAGATAGGGGGGACATGATAACGACATACAAAATACTGAGAAGAATTGACAAGGTGGACTAATACAGGATGTTCCAGAGATTGGACACAGTAACAAGGGGACACAGTTGGAAGCTGAAGACACAGATGAATCACAGGGATGTTAGGAAGTATTTCTTCAGCCATAGAGTAGTCAGTAAGTGGAATAGTTTGGGAAGCGATGTAGTGGAGGCAGGATCCATACATAGCTTTAAGCAGAGGTATGGTTAAGTTCACAGATCAGAGAGAGTGACCTAGTAGCGATCAGTGAAGAGGCGGGGCCAGGAGCTCGGACTCGACCCCCGCAACCTCAACTAGGTGAGTTCAACTAGGTGAGTAGTCACTCACACACATACACACACACACACACACACACACATATATATATATGTATATATATATATATATATATATATATATATATATATATATATATATATATATATATATATATATATATATATATATATATATATATATATATATATATATATATATATATATATATATATATATATATATACCGAACCCATGATGTTTTAGCCCTCCTCGAAGGAAGAACGAAAATTCCACGACTCTGTAAACAACCTACAAACACCATGAGCCTGGCGAACTAGGCTTGCTTCATGTTTCAAGGACATACGATGGTGTGGTTGCCAAAGAGCTAATTTCACTCTACTTCCTATTTGGTGTAGTAGACTCCTCAAGCAGTACACATTATTGTAACCATGCACAAGAGGAATTTAATCAATAACAAACGGCGGCTAGCTGGAGGATCGAACCAGTGATGTTTTAGCCTGCGCCCTCGGAAGAACGAAAATTCACGATACCCTAAACCATTGAACCATATAATCCTACAAACAACCACTTGTTCGTGATTTATATACATTATATATATATATATATATATATATATATATATATATATATATATATATATATATATATATATATATATATATATATATGTGTGTGTGTGTGTGTGTGTGTGTCGTGCAGAATATGTAAAACTGGTCAATTAGCAAGAACTCATTTAAAATTAAGTCCTTTCAAAAATTTTCTCTTATACGTTTAAAGACATATTTTTTTTCATTAATGTTGATATGAAAATTTATAATTTTGCACCAAAAGGAACTTAGAAAACTTACCTAACCTTATTATAACAAGAGCAATTTATTTTAGCCTAACCCAACTAAATATATTTTAGATTTATTTACAATAATTTAATACTAAACAAACACAGTGAAATATATTTTTTTTCGTTAGGTTCAGAATGATTTTTGCGAAATTATTGCATACACAAATTTTCACTTGTCCTATATGGCAAGATGAGCATTGCTATTTAATAAGCCAAGATCGCAAGTTCTGCCTATTCGGCACGACATATATACATATATATATATATATATTTATATATATATATATATATATATATATATATATATATATATATATATATATATATATATATATATATATATATATATATATATATATATATATATATATATATATATATATATATATATATATATATATATATATATATATATATATATATATATATATATATATATATATATACATATATATATATATATATATATATATATATATATATATATATACATAAATATATACATATGCCTACACCCCATCTTTTCATATTTTTTTTTTATCCAATAGGAATATTTTGTTACATAATATGGTACAGAAGAATTAAGAGATACATTGTTGATATGAAGGTGGTATATAAGGTACATGTTGTTACGTGTGTATATCACCGATTATAAGGTGAAAATCTCATCCAGCTCCTCAGAGCTGGGGCGTGTGCCCAAAATACAGCAGGCATTACCCCTTTGAACAGCCGCACTAAGCCGCTGGCACAGAAAACTAGGTGCCCTGGGATCCCTATTTACCCTGATGAGTATTTTTCCCAGCTCCTTAAGGAATTTAGATGCACTCTTTCCCAATGTGCCAAGGGTCTCTGATCCTATGGGAACAAACATATAATGATGGGCAAGTTCTCCATATTTTCTAGACTTCTGGGACTCCCTGAAGCTGGCAGCTCCACCTCCTTCCTGGTGTATTGGAGATAGGTATCAGCCAAGGTAGATGCACATGTATAGTCCCACACCACCTGCTTCCCATCTGTCCAGGCTTGAAGGGTGATACCATCTGGATGCTTCTGGCTGCCATCAGATCTGCATAGTTGGGGTGGCTTCCTTACTGCTGGGCATCCAGCTGTTGTGAGGCTCCTCTTGATAATGTTATTAACCTCCTCATGTCTTGCAATCTTTTCCTCGGATTTACGACACACAAGACCATGGTACCCGAATCGGTTTGATGCTTCGCTGCCCCAAATGCACCTGTGTTCGGCGAAAATAGAGGAGGCAAGTCGAAGGGCAACACCGATGCGGATGGTCTGTGGGTCGAGGCGTGTGCCAAGGCTGGAGTTGAAGATTGAGACACTTATGCAGCATATGGGAATCTTTATTCAGGAAACGTTTCGCCACACAGTGGCTTCATCAGTCCAATACAAAGAGGTAGGCGTAAGGAGAGGAGGAGAATGAGGTAATCAGTCCCTCAACCTGGAGTCGATGTGTTCAGTCCATCAATCTTGTAGAATGTACAGCATAGGGCCGTAGACGTGGCTTATATACTGTAGTGAGGTGACGTGAAGCAGGTGGAGGCGGGGTCATAGTGGTACCATCCACTAGTCGATGTAGGTCTTCGTCCAAAGGTTGAACAAGTGTTGAAGAATTCTTTGTAACAAGATCCCATGATGCTGCAGTGTCTGACAGTTGTGATGAATGGTTTGAAAAACCGACAAGTTGAAGATTGAGACACTTATGCAGCATATGGGAATCTTTATTCAGGAAACGTTTCGCCACACAGTGGCTTCATCAGTCCAATACAAAGAGGTAGGCGTAAGGAGAGGAGGAGAATGAGGTAATCAGTCCCTGAACCTGGAGTCGATGTGTTCAGTCCATCAATCTTGTAGAATGTACAGCATAGGGCCGTAGACGTGGCTTATATACTGTAGTGAGGTGACGTGAAGCAGGTGGAGGCGGGGTCATAGTGGTACCATCCACTAGTCGATGTAGGTCTTCGTCCAAAGGTTGAACAAGTGTTGAAGAATTCTTTGTATTGGACTGATGAAGCCACTGTGTGGCGAAACGTTTCCTGAATAAAGATTCCCATATGCTGCATAAGTGTCTCAATCTTCAACTTGTCGGTTTTTCAAACCATTCATCAAGGCTGGAGTTGGGAACAGCCAACAGAAAGTCCCCAGCATGAAGGGCTCTCACTGCCAGGAGGCGGGCTCTATCCTTCCCTGACACACTCTGAAGCATTGTTGAGGCTATATTTTCCACTATTGGACCATCCCAGTGCGATTGTTTGTAGTTGTTGGGGGAGCAGGTCTGGTTTCAGAGCCCGTTAGATTATCCCAGATCATTGCTCCGTCAATGAATTTTTGGTCCTGGACACCAATCTTGTCCCTAAGATGTTCAGGGAGAATCGCTGCTACAAGCTCTCTGGATGCAATACACGAGGACAGAAAGCAGGTAACACAATCTGTGATGACTTGTGGACACTAATGCCTCCTAGTGTGCTCCTAGTGTCCTTCTCCTCGCTGCAACATTCATCACCCATGCTTCACACCCATATAAGAGCGTTGGTAAAACTAAACTCTCATACATTCCCCTCTTTGCCTCCAAGGACAAAGTTCTTTGTCTCCACAGACTCCTAAGTGCTCACCCTTTTCCCCTCATCAATTCTGTGATTCACTTCATCTTTTATAAACCCATCCGCTGACACGTCCACTCCCAAATATCTGAATACATTCACCTCCTCCATACTCTCTCCCTCCAATCTGATATCCAATATTTCATCACCTAATCTTTTTGTTATCCTCATAACCTTACTCTTTCCTGTATTCACCTTTAATTTTCTTCTTTTGCACACCCTACCAAATTCATCCACCAATCTCTGCAACTTCTCTTTAGAATCTCCCAAGAGCACAGTGTCATCAGCAAAAGAGCAACTGTGACAACTCCCACTTTATGTGTGGATTCTTTATCTTTTAACTCCACGCCTCTTGCCAAGACCCTCGCATTCACTTCTCTTACAACCCCATCTATAAATACATTAAACAACCACGGTGACATCACACATCCTTGTCTAAGGCCTACTTTTACTGGGAAATAATTTCCCTCTTTCCTACATACTCTAACTTGAGCCTCACTATCCTCGTAAAAACTCTTCACTGCTTTCAGTAACCTACCTCCTACACCATACATCTGCAACATCTGTCACATTGACCCCCTATCCACCCTGTCATACGCCTTTTCCAAATCCATAAATGCCACAAAGACCTCTTTAGCCTTATCTAAATACTGTACACTTATATGTTTCACTGTAAACACCTGGTCCACACACCCCCTATCTTTCCTAAAGCCTCCTTGTTCATCTGCTATCCTATTCTCCGTCTTACTCTTAATTCTTTCAATAATAACTCTACCATACACTTTACCAGGTATACTCAACAGACTTATCCCCCTATAATTTTTGCACTCTCTTTTATCCCCTTTGCCTTTATACAAAGGAACTATGCATGCTCTCTGCCAATCCCTAGGTACCTTACCCTCTTCCATACATTTATTAAATAATTGCACCAACCACTCCAAAACTATATCCCCACCTGCTTTTAACATTTCTATCTTTATCCCATCAATCCCGGCTGCCTTACCCCCTTTCATTTTACCTACTGCCTCACGAACTTCCTCCACACTCACAACTGGCTCTTCCTCACTCCTGCAAGATGTTTTTCCTCCTTGCCCTATACACGAAATCACAGCTTCCCTATCTTCAACAACATTTAACAATTCCTCAAAATATTCCCTCCATCTTCCCAATACCTCTAACTCTCCATTTAATAACTCTCCTCTCCTATTTTTAACTGACAAATCCATTTGTTCTCTAGGCTTTCTTAACTTGTTAATCTCACTCCAAAACTTTTTTTTATTTTCAACAAAATTTGTTGATAACATCTCATTCACTCTCTCATTTGCTCTCTTTTTACATTGCTTCACCACTCTCTTAACCTCTCTCTTTTTCTCCATATACTCTTCCCTCCTTGCATCACTTCTACTTTGTAAAAACTTCTCATATGCTAACTTTTTCTCCCTTACTACTCTCTTTACATCATCATTCCACCAATCGCTCCTCTTCCCTCCCGCAACCACTTTCCTGTAACCACAAACTTCTGCTGAACACTCTAACACTATATATATATATATATATATATATATATATATATATATATATATATATATATATATATATATATATATATATATATATATATATATATATATATATACATATATATATATATATATATATATATATATATATATATATATATATATATATATATATATATATATATATATATATATATATATATATATATATATATATATATATATATATATATATATATAGGCAGAACTTGCCATCTTGGCTTAAATAGCAACGCTCATCTTGCAGTATAGGACAAGTGAGAATTTGTGTATGCAATAATTTCGCCAAAATCATTCTGGACCTAACGAAAAATATATATTTGATTGTGTTTGTTTAGTACTAAATTACTGTAAACGTATTTAAAATATATTTAGTTGGGTTAGGCTAAAATAAATTGCTTTTGTTATAATAAGGTTAGGTAAGTTTCCTAAGTTTCTTTTGGTGCAAAATTAAAATTCTTTACATTAACGTTAATGAAAAAAATATATCTTTAAACGTATAAGAGAAAATTTTAGAAAGGACTTAATTTTAAATGAGTTCTTGCTAATTGACCAGTTTTACATATTCGGCACGACATATATATATATATATATATATATATATATATATATATATATATATATATATATATATATATATATTTATATAAGTAGGGATGAAGGCGGCTCAGCGGTCTCTGCGGCTCAGCGGTCTCTGCGGCTGAGTGGCTTAATTTTCCTGAGTGGTCTCCCTTTCACACCTATATGCTAATGACCTTTTTCACACCTGTATGCTAATGACCTTAACCCTGCCCACGACCCCTACCCATGACCCCACCCACGACCCCCACCCATGACCCCACCCACGACCCCTACCCACGCCCCCCACCCACGACCCCTCTGCACACCCACGCCCCCATGCCCGCGCCCCCGTGCCCCCACGACCCCCCTGCGCCCCCCGCACCCCCCCCGCGCCCACCCGCGCCCCCCACCTGCGCCCCCTGCCCGTCGCGCCGACCCAGCCGCCCTCCCGCGCCCCTCGCGCTTGCCCGTCGCGCCCGCCCGCGCCTTCTGCTGCGCCTTCTGCAGCGTCGTCTGGATCGCCTCCGTGCCCCAAATTTTTTTCCGATTTTTTCAATTTTTTTTTTAATTTCATTTTCTTATGATCTCCATCTCCTCGGATCAAATTTATGAGGTTCCCCCCTCCGACTTTCACCCCCATCCCAATTTTTTTCGAATTTCATTTTCTTATGATCTCCTCAGATCAAGTTTTTAAGGTTCCCCCCTGCCACTTTCACCCCCCCATCCCAATTTTTTCTCGATAATACAAAGACTCCATCTAGTTGTATCAAGTTTTTGGGTACCCCTCCTTCCACCCCCAAAATTTCTCCTCCATCTCCTTGGATCAAGTTTTTGGTTACCCCTCCTTCCACCCCCAAAATTTCTCCTCCATCTCCTTGGATCAAGGTTTTCTCGATAATACAAAGACTCCATCTCCTCGGATCAAGTTTTTTTGGATTCCCCCTCTCTGCATACAAAGATTCAAAATGGACTCCTACTTGTATCCCAATTTTTTTTTCTCGATAATACAAAGACTCCATCTCCTCGGATCAAATTTTTGAGGTTCCCGCCTCCCACTTTCACCCCCACCCCAAATTTTTTCGATTTTTTTTTCTCGATAATACAAAGACTCCATCTCCTTGGATGAAATTTTTGAGGTTCCCCCCTCCCACTTTCACCCCCACCCCAAATTTTTTCGATTTTTTTTTCTCGATAATACAAAGACTCCATCTCCTCGGATCAAGTTTTCTCGATAATACAAAGACTCCAATTACTCGGATCAAGTTTTTGGATCCCCCCCTCTCAGGGCAAGCATTCAAATGAACTCCTCCTATGGAGCATGGTACTCTCTCTTACTACAAGTCTAAACAAGTGTGATGTCACCCCAGCTATGTTTACTCGGCGGTCAGTGACGTCACGTGATGACCTCACACATACAGGCTGAATCTTGTAGACTTCCCCCTATGTCAGTGACGTCACGCGATGACCCCACACACACAGGCTGAATATTCTCGATTTCCCCATCTCAGTATTACACATTTCATATACAACATAGGGAAAACATTTTCACTCTTAACGCAGTATAACCAAAATAATTTCACATTTTTTCATTAATACCCACATCAATCCACAATTTCTTTACAAAATACAACACAAGTCTAGACATTTTTCTCGTTTTAACTATTTCATCTCAGGTCACTCCCCACGAAGTAACCTTCTCTCTCTCCTTCTCCCCACACTCCCGAACCCTCACACTCCCACCAACACCTCACAATTTTCACTCATAACCCCCAATTTTTTCTCGTTTTAACTATTTCATCAGAAAGACACCACAACACTTATAACCACTTTTCGATTAATTCACTAGTCACAATTTTACATATTACGAAGTTAAAATGCACACACACCTCACTTTACTTTGAACACCTTCAAAACACTCTCATAAATCATTTGAATACTCACAAAAATACCTTTGAACATTTCCAAACAACACTGAAACACTTATAAGACAACATTTTGAGTACTCCCAAATACACCATTGAATACTACTAAAACACCACTGAATACAGTCAAAACACCACCAAAATCACCATAAACTAAGATCAACATCGCAGACTAACACCAATTTTCACACAAATCCTCTCAAATCACTATAACCAAGACGATCCCACTCACCTCCAACTAAGATATAACATGAGTGCAAAAAACATGAACACAATCCAAACACACACGAACACCCACAACCCACAATTTTGTCTCGTTCTAACTAATTTCATCAGAAAAAGTCACAACAACAACACACTTACAAAGTCCTTTCGGTATCTCTAGTTCGACAACAACACCCACAACCCACAACACCCACATCCCACAACACCCACAACCCACATCACCCACAACCCCCATCACCCACAACAACAACCCACTTATAACATCTTTTCGGTATCTCTAGTTCGACAACAACACCCACAACCCACATCACCCACAACCCACAACACCCACACCCCACAATTTTTTTCTCGTTTTAACTAATTTCATCAGAAAAAGTCACAACAACAACCCACTTATAACATCTTTTTCGGTATCTCTAGTTCGACAACAACACACACAACCCACAACACCCACATCCCACAACACCCACATCCCACAACACCCACAACTCACATCACCCACATCCCACAACACCCACAACCCACAACACCCACAACTCACATCACCCACATCCCACAACACCCACAGCCCACAACACCCACAACCCACACCACCCTCAACAACAACCCACTTATAACATTTTTTCGGTATCTCTAGTTCGACAACAACACCCACAACCCACAACACCCACAACCCACATCATCCACAACAACAACCCACTTATAACATCTTTTTGTTATCTCTAGTTCGACAACAACACCCACAACCCACAACACCCACAACCCACATCACCCACAACAACAACCCACTTATAACATCTTTTTGGTATCTCTAGTTCGACAACAACACCCACAACCCACAACACCCACATCCCACAACACCCACAACCCTCATCACCCAGAACCCACAACACCCACGACCCATAACACCCACAACCCACATCACCCACAACAACAACCCACTTATAACATCTTTTCGGTATCTCTAGTTCGACAACAACACCCACAACCCACATCACCCACAACCCACAACACCCACACCCCACAATTTTTTTCTCGTTTTAACTAATTTCATCAGAAAAAGTCATAGCAACAACCCACTTATAACATCTTTTTCGGTATCTCTAGTTCGACAACAACACCCACAACCCACAACATCCACATCCCACAACACCCACATCCCACAACACCCACAACTCACATTACCCACATCCCACAACACCCACAACCCACAACACCCAGAACTCACATCACCCACAACCCACAACACCCACAACAAACAACACCCACAACCCACATCACCCACAACAACAACCCACTCATAACATCTTTCTGGTATCTCTAGTTCGACAACAACACCCACAACCCACAACACCCACAACAACAACCGACTTATAAAATCATTTCGTTATCTCTAGTTCGACAACAATACCCACAACCCACAACAACCACAACCAACAACACCCACAACAACAACACACTTATAACGTCTTTTCTGTATCTCTACTTCGACAGCAACACCCACAACCCACAACACCCACAACTCACAATTTTTTTTCTCGTTTTAACTAATTTCATCAGAAAAAGTCACATCAACAACCCACAACTTATAACCACTTTTTCGGCATCACTGGTTCGACAACAACACCCATATCCCCCAACACCCCACAACCCACATCACCCACAAAAACAATCCACTTATATCATCTTTTTTGGTATCTCTAGTTCGACTGCATTACCCACAACCCTCATCACTTACCAATTTATTCACAATTTATTCGATACAAATTTTCCCCTTCTTTTTACTGAATCTTAAATGTAATACACATTCCTCTTTACATTACTAAATTTCTAATAAAATCCTCTCTATACCGATCTCCTTGTATCCACTTAAATTGATATTATACTCACAACAACTAATCTCACTACCCAACTACTGCGACATGTTTCAACATCCTCCATTCTTTTCCAATATATCATAACTTTTCAATTCTATAATTTCTTTTTAAAATATTCACACATTACCTTTATTTTCAGTAAAATCTCCCCTTATTTCATTAAATTTCTAATACAAAACTCCTCATACCCCTCTTCATCTCACCCACACATCTTTACATCCACTCACCCTTCTCCCAACACATCTCTTCTGAACACACACAAAAATCACATTTCACATCCACAAATGCATCTCATCACCCATCTCAAATCCACTAAAATCACTGTAACCAAGATATTCACAAAACTCTATGACCACCTAACACACACACACACACACACACACACACACACACACACACACACACCTCCTTTACTTTGAACACCTTCAAATCACTCTCATACATCATTTGAAACCACCTTTTTCTCAATATCTCTTAAGAAATATTCTCTCATCCACAACCTTTATCATCTCACTACAGAAGAACCCCAAGATTACTTCGAACACTCTCATAAATCATTTGAATACACACATAAACACCTTTGAACATTTCCAAATAACTCTGAAGCACTTCCAAAATATCATTTTGAATACTCCCAAATAAGATTTATCATCTCTAATTTATCTACACTTACATATTTCATTAAATTACAACTTGTCCACCATACTACTCCCTCAGTCTCCAGACTTTACGACATTATCACAAAAACTAACTCAGACACTTATGACATGAGACATTTTACCAAAACTAACACAAACACATATCTGTTATATCTCCATTATCTAAGATCACCACAATCAAGACGTTTACCAAATTCTATAACCCCCACCACTAAGATCACTCATTTTTTTTTGTACACATTCTCTTAAAACATCATCATAACGAAGATCACTAAAACTATTTATACTTTTACTAAGATCACATAACATTTTGTCTTCTCTAACTCACCCACCAATTCACATTCACACTTACACATTTCATTAACCGAAATTACATCTCATCCACCAAACTCCTCCCTCATTCTCCAGACTTTACAACATTAGCACAAAAAAAAAACTAACTCATACACTTATGACATGAGACATTTTACCAAAACTAACACAAACACACCCACACACAGACAACTCACTTTGCTTTGAACATCACCAAAAACACCAACAATTACCATTGAATATTCCCAAAACACTAATGATTACTACCAAATCACCATTGAATACTACCAAAACACAGTCAAAGTCACCAGAAACTAAGTTTAGCATCACCAGCTAACACCCATTTTATAGAAATTCCCCTCAAATCACTATAACCAAGAACTCTCCCCATGGGCGCAAAAAAAAAGAAAAGAAAAACTTGAACACAAACCTAATACACAAACACTTAGTACATGATCACCATCAACTGAAAACATATCTTGTACACACACAAATCTAAGACAACCACCAACAACAAAACACCCATATTCACTTATCTCAAAAACCACTAATATCACAGAAAACACTAAATTTTTATAAACATTCACACACAAAAATCATATTTGACAATAACTAAGCACACTCACCTCACTTCCACCTACACACGATGTCACACATCACAGAACCGGCGAGGTCACCTCCAGTGACGTCACACTCTCATCTGTGTTTACTTGGTGGTCAGTAACATCACACCCTACTCACCTTGTTTCATCCTGTTGTACCCATATTGTCTAAGAACACTATAACCAAGACGATTACCAGATTTTATGACCCCACCACCAAGATCACAGAAAACATTCATTTTCATAAACATTCACAAAAAATTCACGATCAGAAATTCCATATCATGTTTACCATCATCTATCAACACTCATCACCAAGATCACCAAAAATCTAAGATCATGCATCTCAAAACTACTATGATCACTGAAAACACTTATTTTTTAAACATTCGCACAAAAATAAGACATACACAAAAAATACCACGACACTTCCACCAACATCTATAACATAACATGTGCACCATAACATATCACCTTCACCAAAAAAAAATAATACACAGACACCCACAACTTATACATTTCCATCACAAATTTAAGACACGAGACATACACACCCAATCTAAGACATTCACCTCCAACTAAGACATACACCAAAACCTATACTTGTCATATTGACAATTAATATCAGACATAAGCACAAAAAAAAAAATTTACCTTGTCATGAAATATTACCAGAACTAAGTCACACACCTCTAACTAATACACAATCACTTTACTAAGTTCATGTTAACTATTCATCAACAAAAAATATTAATACATTTCAATCACCAAATTTGTTATAATCATCAAAAAATAAAACTGTTTTACACTTTTTTTTCTCAAACTGAATATTCATACCACATTTATCATTTCTCACCTATGTTGCATATCACATTCCTCATCCACATCATCCCTGAAACATCCTTTCTTATTCATCCGTATATCACCTAGAGATGTTTTAACCCCGACGACCCATCATGACGTAGGAGCCAGAGCAACCATCACCACTCCAACACCACCTACTACACTCTGGCTCCTACGTCATGATGGGTCGTCGGGGTTAAAACATCTCTAGGTGATATATGGATGAATAAGAAAGGATGTTTCAGGGATGATGTGGATGAGGAATGTGATATGCAACTTAGGTGAGAAATGATAAATGTGGTAAGAATATTCAGTTTGAGAAAAAAAAGTGTAAAACAGTTTTATTTTTTGATGATTATAACAAATTTGGTGATTAAAATGTATTAATATTTTTTGTTGATGAATAGTTAACATGAACTTAGTAAAGTGATTGTGTATTAGTTAGAGGTGTGTGACTTAGTTCTGGTAATGTTTCATGACAAGGTAAATTTTTTTTTGTGTGCTTATGTCTTATATTTATTCCCAATATGACAAGTATAGGTTTTGGTGTATGTCTTAGTTGGAGGTGAATGTCTTAGATTGGGTGTGTATGTCTCGTGTCTTAAATTTGTGATGGAAATGTATAAGTTGTGGGTGTCTGTGTATTATTTTTTTTTGGTGAAGGTGATATGTTATGGTGCACATGTTATGTTATAGATGTTGGTGGAAGTGTCGTGGTATTTTTTGTGTATGTCTTATTTTTGTGCGAATGTTTAAAAAATAAGTGTTTTCAGTGATCATAGTAGTTTTGAGATGCATGATCTTAGATTTTTGGTGATCTTGGTGATGAGTGTTGATAGATGATGGTAAACATGATATGGAATTTCTGATCGTGATTTTTTTGTGAATGTTTATGAAAATGAATGTTTTCTGTGATCTTGGTGGTGGGGTCATAAAATCTGGTAATCGTCTTGGTTATAGTGTTCTTAGATAATGTGGGTACAACAGGATGAAACAAGGTGAGTAGGGTGTGATGTTACTGACCACCAAGTAAACACAGATGAGAGTGTGACGTCACTGGAGGTGACCTCGCCGGTCTTGTGAGGTGTGACATCGTGTGTTGGTGGTAGTGAGGTGAGTGCGCTTAGATATTGTCAAATATGAATTTTTGTGTGAATGTTTATAAAAAATTAGTGTTTTCTGTGATATTAGTGGTTTTTGAGGTAAGTGAATATGGGTGTTTTGTTGTTGGTGGTTGTCTTAGATTTGTGTGTGTACAAGACATGTTTTCAGTTGATGGTGATCATGTACTAAGTGTTTGTGTATTAGGTTTGTGTTCAATTTTTTTTTTTTTTTTTTTTTGCGCCCATGGGGAAAGAGTTCTTGGTTATAGTGATTTGAGGGGAATTTCTATAAAATGGGTGTTAGCTGGTGATGCTAAACTTAGTTTCTGGTGATTTTGACGGTGTTTTGGTAGTATTCAGTGGTGATTTGGTAGTAATCGGTAGTGTTTTGGGAGTATTCAATGGTAATTGTTGGTGTTTTTGGTGGTGTTCAAAGTAAAGTGAGTTGTCTGTGAGTGGGTGTGTTTGTGTTAGTTTTGGTAAAATGTCTCATGTCATAAGTGTATGAGTTATTTTTTTTGTGCTAATGTTGTAAAGTCTGGAGAATGAGGGAGGAGTTTGGTGGATGAGATGTAATTTCGGTTAATGAAATGTGTAAGTGTGAATGTAAATTGGTGAGTGAGTTAGAGAAGACAAAATATTATGTGATCTTAGTAAAAGTATAGATAGTTTTAGTGATCTTCGTTATGATGATGTTTTAAGAGAATGTGTACAAAAAAAATGTGTGATCTTAGTGGTGGGGTTATAGAATTTGGTAAACGTTTTGATTGTGGTGATCTTAGATAATGGAGATATAACAGATATGTGTTTGTGTTAGTTTTGGTAAAATGTCTCATGTCATAAGTGTCTGAGTTAGTTTTTGTGATAATGTCGTAAAGTCTGGAGACTGAGGGAGTAGTATGGTGGATGAGTTGTAATTTAATGAAATATGTAAGTGTAGATAAATTAGAGATGATAAATCTTATTTGGGTGTATTCAAAATGATATTTTGGAAGTGCTTCAGAGTTGTTTTTAAATGTTCAAAGGTGTTTATGTGAGTATTCAAATGATTTACGAGAGTGTTCGAAGTAATCTTGGGGTTCTTCTGTAGTGAGATGATAAAGGTTGTGGATGAGAGAATATTTCTTAAGAGATATTGAGAAAAAGGTGGTCTCAAATGATGTATGAGAGTGTTTTGAAGGTGTTCAAAGTAAAGTGAGGTGTGTGTGTGTGTGTGTGTGTGTGTGTGTGTGTGTGTGTGTGTGTGTGTGTGTGTGTTAGGTGGTCATAGAGTTTTGTTAATATCTTGGTTACAGTGATTTTAGTGGATTTGAGATGGGTGATGAGATGCATTTGTGGATGTGAAATGTGATTTTTGTGTGTGTTCAGAAGAGATGTGTTGGGAGATGGGTGAGTTGATGTAAAGAAATGTGGGTGAGATGGAGAGGGGTATGAGGAGTTTTGTATTAGAGTTTTAATGAAATATGGGGAGATTTTACTGAAAATAAAGGTAATGTGTGAATATTTAAAAAAAAATTATAGACTTGAAAAGTTATGATATATTGGAAAAGAATGGAGGATGTTGAAACATGTCGCAGTAGTTGGGTAGTGAGATTAGTTGTTGTGAGTATAATATCAATTTAAGTGGATACAAGGAGATGGGTATGGAGAGTATTTTAATAGAAATTTAGTAATGTAAAGAGGAATGTGTATTACATTTAAGATTCAGTAAAAAGAAGGGGAAAAATTTGTATAGAATAAATTGTGAACAAATTGGTAACTGATGAGGGTTGTGGGTAATGCAGTCGAACTAGAGATACCAAAAAAGATGATATAAGTGGATTGTTTTTGTGGGTGATGTGGGTTGTGGGGTGTTGGGGGATGTGGGTGTTGTTGTCGAACTAGTGATGCCGAAAAGACGTTATAAGTGTGTTGTTGTTGTGTGTGTTGTGGGTTGTGGGTGTTGTGTGTTGTGGGTATTGTTGTCGAACTAGAGATGCCAAAAAAGATGTTATAAGTGGGTTGTTGTTGTGGGTGTTGTGGGTTGTGAGTGTTGTGGGATGTGGGTGTTGTGGGTTGTGGGTGTTGTTGTCGAACTAGAGATACCGAAAAGATGTTATTAGTGGGTTGTTGTTGTGGGTGTTGTGGGTTGTGGGTGTTGTGTGTTGTGGGTATTGTTGTCGAACTAGAGATGCCAAAAAAGATGTTATAAGTGGGTTGTTGTTGTGGGTGTTGTGGGTTGTGAGTGTTGTGGGATGTGGGTGTTGTGGGTTGTGGGTGTTGTTGTCGAACTAGAGATACCGAAAAGATGTTATTAGTGGGTTGTTGTTGTGGGTGATGTGGGTTGTGGGTGTTGTGGGTTGTGGGTGTTGTGGGTTGTGGGTGATGAGGGTTGTGGGTGTTGTGGGATGTGGGTGTTGTGGGTTGTGGGTGTTGTTGTCGAACTAGAGGTACCGAAAAGATGTTATAAGTGTGTTTTTGTTGTGCGTGATATGGGTTGTGGGTGTTATGGGTTGTGGGTGTTGAGGGTTGAGGGTGTTGTTTTCGAACTAGAGATACCGAAAAGATGTTATAAGTGGGTTGTTGTTGTGGGTGGTGTGGGTTGTGGGTGTTGTGGGTTGTGGGTGTTGTGGGATGTGGGTGATGTGAGTTGTGGGTGTTGTGGGTTGTGGGTGTTGTGGGATGTGGGTGATGTGAGTTGTGGGTGTTGTGGGATGTGGGTGTTGTGGGATGTGGGTGTTGTGGGTTGTTGGTGTTGTTGTCGAACTAGAGATACCGAAAAAGATGTTATAAGTGGGTTGTTGTTGTGACTTTTTCTGATGAAATTAGTTAAAATAAGAAAAAAATTGTGGGTTGTGGGTGTTGTGGGTTGTGGGTGATGTGGGTTGTGGGTGTTGTGGGTTGTGGGTGTTGTTGTCGAACTAGAGATACCGAAAAGATGTTATAAGTGGGTTGTTGTTGTGGGTGATGTAGGTTGTGGGTGTTGTGGGTTGTGGGTGTTGTGGGTTGTGGGTGATGTGGGTTGTGGGTGTTGTGGGTTGTGGGTGCTGTGTGATGTGGGTGTTGTGGGTTGTGGGTGTTGTTGTCGAACTAGAGATACCGAAAAGATGTTATAAGAGGGTTGTTGTTGTGGGTGATGTGGGTTGTGGGTGTTGTGGGTTGTGGGTGTTGTGGGTTGTGGGTGATGTGGGTTGTGGGTGTTGTGGGATGTGGGTGTTGTGGGTTGTGGGTGTTGTTGTCGAACTAGAGATACCGAAAAGACGTTGTAAGTGTGTTGTTGTTGTGAATTTTTCTGAAGAAATTAGTTAAAACGAGAAAAAATTGTGGGTTGTGGGTGTTCGTGTGTGTTTGGATTGTGTTCATGTTTTTTGCACTCATGTTATATCTTAGTTGGAGGTGAGTGGGATCGTCTTGGTTATAGTGATTTGAGAGGATTTGTGTGAAAATTGGTGTTAGTCTGCGATGTTAATCTTAGTTTATGGTGATTTTGGTGGTGTTTTGACTGTATTCAGTGGTGTTTTAGTAGTATTCAATGGTGTATTTGGGAGTACTCAAAATGTTGTCTTATAAGTGTTTCAGTGTTGTTTGGAAATGTTCAAAGGTATTTTTGTGAGTATTCAAATGACTTATGAGAGTGTTTTGAAGGTGTTCAAAGTAAAGTGAGATGTGTGTGCATATTAACTTCGTAATATGTAAAATTGTGACTAGTGAATTAATCAAAAAGTGGTTATAAGTGTTGTGGTGACTTTTTTCTGATGAAATAGTTAAAACTAGAAAAAATTGGGGATTCAGTGAAAATTGTGAGGTGTTGGTGGGAGTGTGAGGGTTCGGGAGTGTGGAGAGGAGGAGAGAGAGAAGGTTTCTTCGTGGGGAGTGACCTGAGATGAAATAGTTAAAACGAGAAAAATGTCTAGACTTGTGTTGCATTTTGTAAAGAAATTGTGGATTGATGTGGGTATTAATGAAAAAATGTGAAATTATTTTGGTTATACTGCGTTAAGAGTGAAAATTTTTTCCCTATGTTGTATATGAAATGTGTAATACTGAGATGGGGAAATCGAGAATATTCAGCCTGTGTGTGTGGGGTCATCGCGTGACGTCACTGACATAGGGGGAAGTCGACAAGATTCAGCCTGTATGTGTGAGGTCATCACGTGACGTCACTGACCGCCGAGTAAACATAGCTGGGGTGACATCACACTTGTTTATCTGTAGTAAGAGAGAGTACCATGCTCCATAGGAGGAGTTCATTTGAATGCTTGCCCTGAGAGGGGGGAATCCAAAAACTTGATCCGAGAAGATGGAGTCTTTGTATTATCGAGAAAAACTTTGATACAAGGAGATGGAGGAGAAATACTTGGACATAGAGGGTAGAAGTGATGTTGGAGTAAATCTTTGTATTATTGATTTTTAGAAAAACTTTATCCGAGGAGATGGAGTCTTTGTATTATCGAGAAAAACTTGATCCGAGGAATTGGAGACTTTGATTTCGAGAAAAATTTGATCCGAGGAATTGGAGTCTTTGTATTATCGAGAAAAAAAAATTGGGATGCAAGTGGGAGTCCATTTTGAATGCTTATACCCAGAGGGGGGCAATCCAAAAAACTTGATCCGAGGAGAATAGAGTCTTTGTATTATCGAGAAAACCTTGATCCAAGGAGAAGAAGGAGAAATTTTGGGGGTGGAAGGAGAGGTACCCAAAAACTTGATCCAAGGAGATGGAGTCTTTGTATTATCGAGAAAAAATTGGGATGGGGGGTGAAAGTGGCAGGGGGGAACCTCAAAAACTTGATCCGAGGAGATCATAAGAAAATGAAATTCGAAAAAATTGGAATGGGGGTGAAAGTCGGAGGGGGGAACCTCATAAATTTGAAATTAAAAAAAAACTGAAAAATCGGAAAAAAATTCGGGGCGCGGGGGCGATCCGGACGACGCTGCAGAAGGTGCAGCAGAAGGCGCGGACGGGCGCGATGGGCGGGCGCGAGGGGCGCGGGCAGGCGGCTGGGTCGGCACGACGGGCGGGGGGGAGGTGCAGAGGGGCGCGTGGGGGGTTGCGGGGGGCGCTGGGGGGGTTGTGGGGGCGCGGGGGCGTGGGCGTGGGGGCGCGGGGGCGCGGATGGGGGGTCGTGGGTGGGGGCATGGGTGGGGGTCGTTGGTGGGGTCATGGGTGGGGGTCGTGGGTGGGGTCATGGGTGGGGGTCGTGGGTGGGGTTAAGGTCATTAGCATATAGGTGTGAAAAAGGTCATTAGCATATAGGTGTGAAAGGGATTCCCCTCAGGAAAGGAGACCACTCAGGAAAAGGAAGCCACTCAGCCGCAGAGACCGCTCAGGAAAAGGAAGCCACTCTGCCGCAGAGACCGCTGAGCCACAGAGACCGCTGAGCCGCCTTCATCACTACTTATATAAATATATATATATATATATATATATATATATATATATATATATATATATATATATATATATATATATATATATATATATATATATATATATATATATATATATATATATATATATATATATATATATATATATATATATATATATATATATATATATATATATATATATATATATATATATATATATATATATATATATATATATATATATATATATATATATATATATATATATATATATATATATATATATATATATATATATATATATATATATATATATATATATATATATATATATATATATATATATATATACATATATATGTCGTGCCGAATATGTAAAACTCGTGAATTAGCAAGAACTCATTTAAAATTTAGCCCTTTCTAAAATTTTCTCTGATACGTTTAAAGATATATTTTTTTCATTAATGTTGATGTAAAAATTTATAATTTTGCACCAAAAGGAACTTAGAAAACTTGCCTAACCTTATTATACAAGCGCAATTTATTTTAGCCTAACTCAACTAAATTTATTTTAGATTTGTTTACAATAATTTAATACTAAATAAACACAGTGAAATATATTTTTTTCGTTAGGTTCAGAATGATTTTGACGAAATTATTGCATGCACAAATTTTCACTTGTCCTATATGGCAAGATGAGCGTCGCTATTTAAGCCAAGATCGCAAGTTCTGCCTATTCGGCACGACATATATATATATATATATATATATATATATATATATATATATATATATATATATATATATATATATATATATATATATATATATATATATATATATATATAGGATGGGATCCACCTCTGGTGTAAATTGTGGGACCCATAGCCTCGGAGAAGTGGATAAAAAGGCTTCAAGGAAAAATATTTGGATTTCTTCCTGAAGCCGTTTGAATATTCCACTTCCCCTACCACCCCATCTTTTCATATATATATATATATATATATATATATATATATATATATATAAAAGATAGGGAGATACCACCTCTAGAACTGTCGTAGGGACCCTCATCTTCAGAGAAAAGAATAAACTTGCTTCAGGGAAAACTCAAGGTTCTCCCTGAAGCTGTTTGATAATTTTCTCCTATCACCCCCTGTATGTCAAGTATGTTTTATTTAAAGACAAAATACATTGGCCAAATATTCACAAAAATACAACAGAAAGTAAAACAACATAGGTAACTCAGAGCTACATCTCGAATACTTCGTCCATCTTCCCTGCGGTGGGCCGCATGCCCAGAATGCTGCAGGCATTTCCTCTCTGGATCGCAACACTGAGTCTCTGAAAGAGGAAGCTGGTCGCCCTGTGGTCCTTGGTTTCTATGATGAGCTTTTCACCTAGCTCTTTGAGGAACTTTAGAGCACACTTGCCCCATTCTCCAAGGGTCTCCGACCCTATAGGAATGAAGCTATAGCAAGGGGGAAGGTCTTCATATTTTCGGATCTTCTGGGTCTCCCTGTGGCTGGCAGCTCCACCCCCTTCCACTATGGAGTATGGCAAGTAGGTGTCTGCCAATATAGCAGCACAGGTGTAGTCCCAGGCAATCTAACCATACCCCCGGCCAGGATTGAACCTGCGGTCATAGAGTCTCAAAACTCCAGCCCGTCGGGCTGGAGTTTTGGGACTCTATGGCCGCGGGTTCAATCCCGGCCAGGGGTATGGTTTGTTTGCAATCGTGTCATTACGATTTCTTGAGCCAGGCAATCTGCTTTCCATCCTTCCAGGGTAGCATAGGGGGTCCATGAAGACACTCTTGACTTCCATCAGAGCTCTGTACTTGGGGTTCCCGTTGAGCTGGGCAACGGGCTGTGGCGAGGCTTCTCTTTATTATGTCATTGTCCTCCTCATGTCTGGCATACTTCCCTTCTGCTGTGTGACACACGAGACCATGAAGTCCGAATTGATCAGCTGTCGCCCTGCCGCAAATACACCTACGTTCGGTGAGGATGGGGGCGGCTAGACGAAGAGCAACACCAATCCGAATGGCCTGTGGGTCGAGAAGGGTGCCCAGGGAGGAATTGGGAACAGCTAACAGGAAATCTCCTGAGTGTGGTGCCTTCACTGCCAGGAGACGAGCTTTACTCTTTCCTGAAGCATTGGAGAGCATTGTGTTGGCGATTTTTTCCATGATCGGTTTGTCCCAGTGGGATTGTTTGTGCTGTTTGGGAGGAGCTGGTCTACTGGAGGAGTCTGTAAGGGTGTCCCACCGAATCGCTGCTTCGGTAAACCTGGGGTCTTGAGCTCCTACCACGTCTCTCAAGCGTTCGGGCACTATCTTCTTGACTAATGCACTGGAAGCCAAACAGGAAGAGAGAAAAGC
Organism: Cherax quadricarinatus; assembly: GCF_038502225.1. Classification (NCBI taxonomy): domain Eukaryota; kingdom Metazoa; phylum Arthropoda; class Malacostraca; order Decapoda; family Parastacidae; genus Cherax; species Cherax quadricarinatus. Next base: position 20,463,428 of record NC_091369.1, on the reverse strand, counting down.
AGGTAAAGCAACATGCATTGCTTAACGCACCCCTATACATCCGAGTCGCACTGGGAGGGTTGCCTGATCCCATTGCTCATCCTCTAGTGACAGGTTCAGTGCCTTCTTTAAAGTTAATCTCAGGTGTGCGTCATATTCATCGAGTGCTGGGTTGCCAAAACAGGGTGCACACCTCAAGAAGTAAGTGAGTTTTGGCATAGTAAGACACCTTGTGAGGAGATACAGAGCACCAAGGGCATCAAGATTGCTCATTCTCTCCTCCATTCTCATCAGGCCATTTAATTTGCCCCTGAGGACAGTATCGATGCAATAATTTCACCAAAATCATTCTGAACATAACGAAAAAAATATATTTGATTGTGTTTGTTTAGTACTAAATTATTGTAAACGTATTTAAAATATAATTAGTTGGGTTAGGCTAAAATAAATTGCTCTTGTTATAATTAGGTTAGGTAAGTTTTCTAAGATTCTTTTGGTGCAATATTAAAAATTTTTACATTAACATAAATGAAAAAAATATGTCTTTAAACGTATAAGAGAAAATTTCAGAAAGGACTTAATTTTAAATGAGTTCTTGCTAATTGACCAGTTTTACATATTCAGCATGCCATATATATATATATATATATATATATATATATATATATATATATATATATATATATATATATATATATATATATATATATATATATATATATATATATATATATATATATATATATATATATATATATATATATATATATATATATATATATATATATATATATATATATATATATATATATATATATATATATATATATATATATATATATATATATATATATATATATATATATATATATATATATATATATATATATATATATATATATATATATATATATATATATATATATATATATATATATATATATATATATATATATATATATATATAGATATATAAATTCGATTCCTCCTTGGGCACTCGACTAGACCCACAGGCCATTCGGATTGGTGTTGCTCTTCGCCTAGCCGCCCCCATCCTCACCGAACATAGGTGTATTTGCGGTATGCGACAGCTGATCAACTCGGACTTCATGGTCTCTAGTGTCACACAGCAGAAGGGAAGTATGCCAGGCATGAGGAGGTCAATGACATCATAAAGAGAAGCCTCGCCACAGCCCGTTGCCCAGCTCAATGGGAACCCCAAGTGCAGAGGTCTGACAGAAGTCAAAAGCGTCCTGATGGAGCCACTATGCTACCTCTGAAGGATGGAAAGCAGATTGCCTAGGACTACACATGTGCCGCCACATTGGCAGACACCTACTTGCTATACTCCGTAGTGGAAGGGGGTGGAGCTGCCAGCCACAGGGAGACCCAGAAGATCCGCAAATATGAAGACCTTCCCCCTTGCTATAACTTCATCCCAATAGGGTCGGAGACCCTTGGAGCATGGGGCAAGTGTGCTCTAAAGTTCCTAATAGAGCTGGGTGAAAAGCTCATCATAGAAACCAAGGACCACAGGGCGACCAGCTTCCTCTTTCAGAGGCTCAGTGTTGCAATCCAGAGAGGAAATGCCTGCAGCATTCTGGGCACGTGGCCCACCGCCGGGGAGCTGGACGAAGTATTCGAGAAGTAGCGCTGAGTCACCTATGTTGTTTTACTTTCTATCGTATTTTTTGTGAATGTTTTGTCAATGTATTTTGACTTTAAATAAAATATATATAAAATATAGAGGGTGGTAGGAGAAACTTCTCAAACAGCTTCAGGAAGAACCTTGAGTTTTCCCTGAAGCAAGTTTATTCTTTTCTCTGAGGATGAGGGTCCCTATTACAGTTCTAGAGGTGGTACCTTCCTATATATATATATATATATATATATATATATATATATATATATATATATATATATATATATATATATATATATATATATATATATGTATATATATATATATATATATATATATATATATATATATATATATATATATATATATATATATATATATATATATATATATATATATATATATATATATATATATATATATATATATATATATATATATATGTATATATATATATATATATATATATATATATATATATATATATATATATATATATATATATATATATATATATATATATATATATATATATATATATATATATATATATATATATATATATATATATATATATATATATATATATATATATATATATATATATATATATATATATATATATATATATATATATATATATATATATATATATATATATATATATATTTATATATATATATATATATATATATATATATATATATATATATATATATATATATATATATATATATATATATATATATATATATATATATATATATATATATATATATATATATATATATATATATATATTTATATATATATATTTATATATATATATATATATATATATATATATATATATATATATATATATATATATATATATATATATATATATCTATATATATATATATATATATATATATATGCAATAAGATCACAGTAAACAGGTGATTTCAGAATATGCAAAACAATCACTCTGAAAGTACAGAGAAATTCCAAGCGCTTTCGTGACTACTCACATTATCAAGGAACTATGAAAGTAAAGCATCCAAGGAAGCTATATAAGGGGTCTGGCCAACACCTCACTATCAGATCCTACAACAGTTGATCACCTGATGCGCGCCGGCCCAACTGGACAGGTCCTTTGCGCAACTCACCAACAAACTATTCTACCCAAGAAAATTTAAAAATTATTATTTGTCCAGTGTATTATTAAATTCTTCCCAAATTCTATTAATTATAAATGTATCTAATTTATATAAACCAAAGGAAATATTCATATTATTGTCAAAACTGCTTTTTATGAAACAAGATTCAATTATATTCCTATCGACCATGGACTTGCTTGATACTTCTTTCTCAACTTTTTGAAAATCAATTGGATGGTTAAAATCTCTTACATGAATAAATAGAGCATTGTAATCTTGTCCAGTTCTAATGTTATATTTATGTTGTTTTAATCTTAGTTCGAGATTTTTACCAGTTTGACCATAATAAACTTTATCACAAATTTTACAAGGAATCTTATAGACACATCCATCGGCATTTTGGAGGGAATTCTTTATCAAAAGTTTTTTTACTGTATCAAGATTTTTGAATACAACTTTAATATTAAAAGTCTTAAGAAGAGAAGGCATATCAACCAAGTTTTTATGGTAAGGGAGAACCAACATACTTTTAGTTGAATAAGGCTGGTTGTCCCTTTTTGGATTGTAAAAAGTATTTCTAGCAACTTTAAAAGATTTATCAATTACATTTCTTGAGTATTTTAAATCATTACTTATTTCATAAATTTTGCATATTTTTTCGTCTATGAACTCAGGACTTCAAATTCGTAAAGCTCTCAAAAACAATAATGAGAAAACAGACAGTTTGACTTTATCTTGATACAAGGAATAATAGTGGATATAGGAACAGTTATTTGTAGGTATTCTGTAAATTTTGAATTTGAATTCATTATTACCCTTAATAATTAAAACATCTAGAAAAGGTAATGAGTTATTTTCTTCAAACTCAACAGTAAAGTTTATAGAATGGGCTAAGCTATTTAATTTTCCAAGGAAATTGTGTATATCTACATTTTTGGGCATAAGACACAAAATATCATCAACATATCTGAACCATTTAGCTCTATTAGGGAGGATTGTGTTAAGCAACCTTGTTTCGAACAATTCCATGTATAGGTTACTAAGAACAGGTGAAAGAGGATTTCCCATTGCCATACCCAACTTCTGACTGTAAAACTTATAATTAAATACAAATTTTGCATCAACAATGCAAAGTTTAATAAGTTTAATGATAGTAGGAACTGGCAATGGTAAATCATAGTTAACGAGTTCTTCAGATATTAAACTTAATAAATCATCAACAGGAACTTTCGTAAACAAGGATGTAACATCAAAACTAACCATGTTAACATCATTTAAGTCAGTCAAGGAGCTTAATTTATCAACCAAGTCTATGTTGTTTTTAACATTAAAGTTAGAAATTTTGCCAACAATAGGGATTCAACTTGTAACTTTGAAAAATTTTCTGATTTATCCTCTGATGAAATTAATATTAGTAAAGGAATGGTATATAGCTCTATGTTAAAACCAAACATTCTCAATTGCCCTCAAAGATTCTTTAAGTTTTACGATACACTTAATAACAATAAAAATTTGTGCATTACTAAAGCAGACAAAATAAATGCAATAGTAATTATGAAAGAAAATGATTACCAAGAAAAAATGAATAATCTCTTAGATGATACTGAAACCTATTCTAAACTTAGGAAAAATCCCCTAGAAACCGTTAACAGCAATTTCAATAAAACAATAAAACTTCTACTGAAAGGCAAAGATGAATTAGTCAAACAATTTACTTCCACTAATCCATCTTTACCTTACATGTATGGACTAATAAAAACACACAAAGCAGGGAATCCAGTCAGACCAATTATTTGCTCCATAAGGTCAGTTTCATATAAATTATCCAAATGGCTTGTTGATATTTTGAGCCCTATTGTTGGCAAAATTTCTAACTTTAATGTTAAAAACAACATAGACTTGGTTGATAAATTAACCTCCTTGACTGACTTAAATGATTTTAACATGGTTAGTTTTGATGTTACTTCTTTGTTTACGAAAGTTCCTGTTGATGATTTATTAAGTTTCTTATCTGAAGAACTCGTTAACTATGATTTACCATTGCCAGTTCCTACTATCATTAAACTTATTAAACTTTGCATTGTTGATGCAAAATTTGTATTTAATGATAAGTTTTACACTCAGAAGTTTGGTATGGCAATGGGAAATCCTCTTTCGCCTGTTCTTAGTAACCTATACATAGAATTTTTTGAAACAAGGTTGCTTAACACAATCCTCCCTAATAGAGCTAAATGGTTCAGATATGTTGATGATATTTTGTGTCTTATGCCTAAAAAAGAGTTTATACACCATTACCTTGGAAAAATAAATAGCTTAGCCCATTCTATAAACTTTACTCTTGAGTTTGAAGAAAATAACTAATTGCCTTTTCTAGATGTTTTAATTATTAAGGGTAATAATGAATTCAAATTTAAAATTTACAGAAAACCTACAAATAACTGTTCCTATGTCCACTATTATTCCTCGCATCAAGAAAATGTCAAACTGTCTGTTTTCTCATCAATGTTTTTGAGAGCTTTACGAATTTGTAGTCCTGAGTTCATAGACGAGGAAATATCCAAAATTTATGAAATAGGTAATGATTTAAAATACCCAAGAAATGTAATTGATAAATCTTTTAAAGTTGCTAGAAATACTTTTTACAATCCAAAAAGGGACAACCAGCCTCATTCAACTAAAAATATGTTGGTTCTCCCTTACCATGAAAACTTGGTTGATATGCCTTCTCTTCTTAAGACTTTTAATTTTCAAAAATCTTGATGCAGTAAAAAAAAAACTTTTGATAAAGAATGCCCCCCAAAATGCTGATGGATGTGTCTATAAGATTCCTTGTAAAATTTGCGGTCAAACTGGAAAAAATCTCGAACAAAGATTAAAACAACCTAAATATAGCATTTGAACTGAACAAGATTCCAATGCTCTATTTATTCATGTAAGAGATTTTAACCATCCAATTGGTCCAGTGTGGGTAGATTGGTAAAGCACTGCATACCTTGTCCTAAGGTTCGTAGGTTCGAGTCTCCTTCAGCCAGAGATCAGTGTTTGTGTATATTTCGCATGCTCTCGCGAATTCCTTGCATTGTTCAAATCTCTAGTAAGGCTGATGCATGCAGGGGATGAGATGAAAAGCTGTAAGCCTTCTCCCTGAAAGCTGGCTGCCTTGGATCAAAACGTGTAGCTCATGCTACACGCCAAGGTATTGGTCCAGTGTGGGTAGATTGGTAAAGCACTGCGTACCTTGTCCTAAGGTTCGTAGGTTCGAGTCTCCTTCACCCAGAGATCAGTGTTTGTGTATATTTCGCATGCTCTCGCGAATTCCTTGCATATATATATATATGTATATATATATATATATATATATATATATATATATATATATATATATATATATACATATATATATATATATATATATATATGCAAAACAACCACTCTGAAAGAATAGAGAAATTCCAAGCGCTTTCGTGACTACTCACATTATCAAGGAACTTGATAATGTGAGTAGTCACGAAAGCGCCTGGAATTTCTCTATTCTTTCAGAGTGGTTGTTTTGCATATTTTGAAATCACCTGTTTACTGTGATCTTATTGCATATATATATATGTATATATATGTATATGTATATATATATATATATATATATATATATATATATATATATATATATATATATATATATATATATATATATATATATATATATATATATATATATATATATATATACATATATATATATATATATACATATATATATATATATATATATATATATATATATATATATATATATATATATATATAAATATATATATATATATATATATATATATATTTATATATATTTTTATTTTTTTTTTTTTTTATTATCACACCGGCCGATTCCCACCAAGGCAGGGTGGCCCGAAAAAGAAAAACTTTCACCATCATTCACTCCATCACTGTCTTGCCAGAAGGGTGCTTTACACTACAGTTTTTAAACTGCAACATTAACACCCCTCCTTCAGAGTGCAGGCACATATATATATATATATATATATATATATATATATATATATATATATATATATATATATATATATATATATATATATATATATATATATATATATATATATATATAAATATATGTTGTAAGATCACAGTAATCAGGTGATTTCAGAATATGCAAAACAACCACTGTGAAAAATAGAGAAATTCCAAGCGCTTTCGTGACTCCTGACATTATCAAGGAACTATGAAAGTAATGCATCAAAGGAAGGTATATAAAGGTCTAGCTAACACCTCACTATCACATCCCACAACAAAGCAACACCTTATGCACAACTCGTAAGAAAGGGAACACTGCAGCAGGCCTGCTGGCCCAACTGAACAGGTCTATCACTCAACCCACCAACAAACTATTCTACCCAAGAATTAAGAATTTTAAAATTTATGTTTGTCCGGTGTATTATTAAATTCTTCCCAAATTCTATTAATTATAAATGGATCTAATTTATATAAACCAAAGGAAATATTCATATTATTGTCAAAGCTGCTTTTTATGAAACAAGATTCATATTCCTGTCGAACATGGACTTACTTGATACAACTTTCTCAACTTTTTGAAAATCAATTGGATGGTTAAAATCTCTCACATGAATAAATAGAGCATTGGAATCTTGTCCAGTTCTAATGCTATATTTATGTTGTTTTAATCTTAGTTCGAGACTTTTACCAGTTTGACCATAATAAACTTTATCACAAATTTTACAAGGAATGTTATAGACACATCCATCAGCATTTTGGGGGGAATTCTTTATCAAAAGTTTTTTTTACTGTATCAAGATTTTTAAATACAACTTTGATATTAAAAGTCTTAAGAAGAGAAGGAATATTAACCAAGTTTTATGGTAAGGGAGAACCAACATATTTTTAGTTGAATAAGGCTGGTTGTCCCTTTTTGGATTGTAAAAAGTATTTCCAGCAATTTTAAAAGATTTACCAATTATGTTTCTTGGGTTTTTCAAATCATTACCTATTTCATAAATTTTGGATATTTCCTCATCTATTAACTCTGGACTACAAATACGAAAAGCTCTCAAAAACATTGATGAGAAAACAAACAGTTTAACTCTATCTTGATGTGAAGAGTAATAGTGGACATAGGAAGAGTTATATGCAGGTTTTCTGTGATTTTTAAATTTGAATTAATTATCACCCTTTATAATTCAAACTCATTGTCCTCATCGCTCTCAGGCCTGTGGACAGGCTTCGCAGTAGCTCCTTAATCAACTGGTTCACTGTGCAGTTTTCCTGTTTTTTGCATGCAACATGGCAGATCGCATTGGACGCTGGGTGAACACTGTGTGGAATTGGTGTGTGGCACTCTTACAGGAACAACAATGCAGGTGTTACTGCCTGGGATCATCATTGAGGTATATGGAATATCAAACGAAGAATTATACGGAGTAACAGTAAATGGTGTGTCAAGGATTTTCATTAAGTTTAAAGAAGCAGGAGTCTACGCAAGCATCTTCAACAAATATCAAGAGAAATGGCTAGCAGTGAACACTATGGTGGAAGTCTGCTTACATGATGTGTTCAGCTATGTGACGTGGGTGAAAGTACGATACGTGTCTTTTGAGGCAACAGAGCATGATGTGATGGCAGTGTTTAGCAGCTATGGAAAAGTCCACTCAGCTGAGACTGGAGTATGGCAAAATAGACCTTATGAGCGGCTACTTGAGGGATCATTTACGCTGAAAATGACGTTGAGGCAGCCAATTCCATCATACGTTCTTCCGGAGGTGTTCCAGACCCAGGTCTACTTGTACTACTCAGGGCAGCGGAAGACTTGCAGATTATGTGGATCTTTTGAAGATATCGCAGCCCAATGCTATAAAAAAAATTGGACGGAGGGAACAGGTGATCTTACATCAGAGGAATGGTATGGGGACATTGGAGGAAGGAGTAAGGCCAAACAAGAATCCTTGCTGTTGGAGTGAAGAAGTGGATAAGGCTGAGGTGGCTATGGAGGAAGGTGTAACACTAACGGTTGATAAGGGAAAGACGACATCGACGTCGAGAGTGAGTGATGAGGAGGGTACGGGCCAACAGGATGGCTTGCTGGAGGCAGTACTAAGCTCCCTTTTGCATGACGTTGAGAAGGGACAGGAGGATGAAGGATGCAACCTCATGCAGGCGACAGTGCAATAAGATCTGGAGCTTAGGAATACTATGTGCACTAATGTTAATGCGCACAACGTAGTGGCAGAAGTCCATAGGGCGGAAAAGACAGGTGAAGAGGTGTGTGGGGAGGGAAGTTCTCTTAAGAGAACTGCAGGAACGTCGGAGATGGACGATGTTCTTACTCCAGGACAAAGAACAGGAGTAAAATCTTGCAGAAAGGAAGTATGTCATAAGGGGAAAGAGGGGAGGGGTAATGAAGGATTTAATGGTTGTAGGGATAACGGAGGGATAGGGGGGGGTGAATAAGCATGTTGTTAAAAAAGATGCAATACTGCTATAGGAGGGTATGTGCCAAGAAGAAAATGTAAACCACCACTTTTAAAATAATTCACGATAGTAACTGTAAATGTAAATGGATTGAGGAATGAAGCGAAACGGGTATGGATGGAATGGTTCTCGAGGAGATATAATGTGGATGTATGCGTTATACAAGAACATAATTATAAGATAGACTGTGCTTTGGCATTAAAGGGTTATAAATTGTATGTAAGTGGGTCTGTTAGGTTAAAAGGGGGAGTGGCAGTGGCTGTGAAGGAAAATAGTCCCTTACGTATTATAAAGTGGGAAGAAGGGGGGGGGAGGGTAGTGAGGGTGGATGGTGAGTGGGGAGCATCTCGAGTATGTTTCATTGGGGTTTATATGCCAGCAGAGAATATAATCAAAGTAAAAGAGGAATTTTTGAGAGACGTTTTGGTGTATGTTTTAAGGGGTGTACCTCTAGTCACTGTAATTGGGGAGGACTGGATCTATGTTATAAGGGGGGGGGACGTGGAGCCAAGGGGGGCGGGTTGTGTGTTAGGGTCGTTACGCAACGTTTTACAGGATGCAGAGGTGAGGGACGTGGAGGGGAGTGGGGCTTGGAGAGTGGATTTCACTTTTGTTAGGAGAGATTATTCAGCGAGGTTAGATAGGATTGATATAACTGGGGCAGTCAGTGTAGGAGGGGTAAAAACAATGGATATAGGGTTTTCAGATCATAGGGCAGTCTTGGAAGATCTGGATTGAGAGGGTGTGGTAAAAGTATATTCAAGTTTCTTGAAGTTAAATGCGAGGTTGGTGAGGAGTGAGGTGGTGAATGCAGAGTTTAGAGACTGGTGGAGACAATTGTGGAGGGCAAGGGATAGGGTAGGGAGTATTTTGGATTGGTGGGAAAATAGGGCTAAACCTGGTATCGTGGGTTTTTATAAATATAAAGGAAGGGAGGAGGCGAGGTGGAGGTATGGTTCATGGAATTATTTGGAAAGCAGCTCAATGAGTGTTATGCGGGTGAGGAGGGGATGTCTTTTGAAGAAATATCAGGGCTAAGAGAGAGATTAAGGGAAATACATAATGAAAGATTTGATGAAATAAGGGTAAGGGCAGGTATGGATGCCGTACTAGTGGGAGATGAGCCGTCGGGTAGAGTGTTAAGAAGTTTTCGAATTAGACAACAGGAGTCCACTATAGTACTTTTAGGTTAGTGACGATTTGGAAGGTTATACTAAGGGGCAAATGCTGGTAACAAGTGAGGGGATAAGTAATTATGCGGATTATTGGTTTAAAAGGAAATGGGAAAAGGGTAATGTGGGAATAGTTAATAAAGAAAGCACCAGGTATCGATGGGCTTTCCAATGATTTTTATAGAGTGCATTGGGAAACCATAAATGATTGTTTGGTTCAGGTATTGAATAGTATGCTGAAGGAAGGGAAATTGGGAATATCACAAAGGACGGGCGTGGTCGTGCTTGTAAAGAAAAAGATGGAGGGGAGAACATTGAGCACGTACAGGGCCATATCTCTAATAAGTACAGATATTATAAGATTTTTGCGAAGATTCTAGGGAACAGGATGAAGAGGGTGATGGGTGGTATTTTGCACAAGGGTCAGTTGGGGTTTCCGGGTGGTAGTATGAGGGATGCACATAGTCGAATTAGGGAATTTTTGAAGGGTTGTAAGGGGGTAGAATTTTGAGCATTGATTGAGAGAATGCTTATGACTGTGTGAATAGGGAGTACATGGTTGACATTTTAAGGCTTATGGGTTTTGGGGAGGGAATAGTAAAATGGGTGAAGACCTTGTATGCAGAAGCCATGGTTCAGGTGCAAATTAATTGTAGGTTGGGTAGCATGTTGAAAATGGAGAAAGGTTTGAGACAGGGGTGTCCTATGTCTCAAATTCTGTTTGCATGTATGCAACCCCCGTTTTATGGAATGGTTGAGGAAGCAACAACATTACAGGGGGAGGGGACGGGGTTTAGAGAGGTAGTTGGTTATATAGATGACACAACAATACTGATCAATGATGTCGAAGGTTTGCAAAAGGTGGAGAGAGTAATGAGTTTTTTTGGGGAGGCATCAGGCATGCGTGTCAACAGAGCTAAATCGAAATTATTAGAGATAGGAGATTGGGTGGGATGTGACTGAACAGCTGAAAATTTGTAGGATTATCTATATGGCAGATAAGCAAGAGGCTAGATGGAGGAATTCGGAATTGGTGGGAGAGAAAGTTGTACAACGGATTAGGAACCTAAGAGAGAAGGATGTTATTCTAATGCAAAGGGCAATAATAGTAAATTCATTGGTTTATAGTAAAGTGTGGAACGTGGCAGTGGTGTATCCTTTACGGGAACAGGAGATAAAGGAGATACAAAGAAGGGTGCTTCGTTATATATGGGGTTTTGGATGGGCATGGCTAAGTAAAGAGGTGGTTATGACAAATGTGCACAGAGGGGGAGTAGGGCTTTTGATGCTAGGGCCGAGGGTAAAGGCCATGTACGTTAAACAGAGGTACATAAGGGAGGGGGGTAAAAGGAGTGAGGGTCGGGAGGGTGATGGGGGATGTACGACGATGGTGGGGAGGAAAAGACTTAATGGAATATGAGAATATGCAAAGGGTTATGTTAATAATAGGTGAGGTAAAAAAGCTCAAGGTGGGAAGGTTGGTAGAGATGAGTAGGAAACCAGAAGTCATGCAAGGGGTGGCGGTATACCCTTTGTATGATTGGGGTACGATTTAGCACGATTTCCTGAAGCTTAGATTAATGCCGAGGGTAAGGGAGTTAGTTTATACTTTTGTAATGGGAATTTTAGAGTCAAAGCAGGCTTTGTGTGTGATGGGTTTGGTAAGAGAAGCGAAATGCAAACATTTTGAGGAATCGGAAACAGCCTTTCATGCCGTATATTTCTGTAGGGAGTTGGGGCAGGTACAGTTGTGGCTGGCTAGAGTCTTCAAGTTAATGTGTGGGGGCAATGTAGAGCTCCTGCATGCCCTAACTTTAGAGGTAAGGGGGGTGTCTGAGGTTGTAAAGAGAGCCATTCTGTACATTGTGACAGATTTCTTGTTTTATTCCTGGAGATTGAAGGAAAAAGGTGGGGGGATTAGGGTAAGGGCAATTGCAGCAGGAATTTATTGCACAGTCTGTAGAAATAAAATCATTTATGGTAAAAGGTGGGTAACTGCGTTCCAGAAGGCTTATAGAAATATAAAGGTAAAGGAACTCAGTAACTTGGCTACTTAAGTACTAAGAGACCACTTTCCTTTCTATAGCGCGAATATGACCATACTGAAAGATATGTAAATGTGGTAGGATTGTCATGAGAGTTGTTTGGTAGGGGATGGCATGTCAGATGTGGTGTAATTTGGGAGAGTTTTCTTGTGTGTTAAATGTTTTAGTTTAGCCATATGTTGAAAAACAACAGGTCATTGCTGATCATAGATTTAATAAAGTAAATGATCTTTGTAAGTGAGACAACTACAAAAGGGAACAATCAAAGCATTGATAACATTTTGGTATAAAGAATACAGGGTAATCCTGTTTTTCTAAAATTTATTCAATTGTCTTGCTTTTTTCCTAATAAAGGATTAAAATATAAGGTTGTAAAAGTCTTATCTATTGTTGCGTTAAAGTGTGTGTATGAGTCGGTGTGGGTATGTATGATCGAGAATATACACAAATGTACGTATATGTATGTATATGTATAGGGATGTATGTTACTAAGTTTTTTAAAGGCTGCCCCTTTTCAAGGGGGGCTCCTTGGCGTGATGAAGAGGCTCTTGGTCTGAGGAATTAGATCTGTCAGTCTCCTACCTCAGACTGAATCTAATTCCCCCCCAATTCCCCCTTCCCTATCCGATCCTCCCCTTTTTCCTTTCCTCGTCCTCCCCACCCCTCCCTTTTGCCCTTCCTCTTTTTGGCCTTTTAAGATTTTTTCCCACAGGCACACTAGTTCATAGGTAGGGGGAAGGGTACCGGGGTCCATCCGATTCCGTTGAGGTTCTTGGCAGTGGCATAGTTTGGCGTGGGATCTGAATTGCCTGGGGATGTCCCGATCCCTCTCTGGTATCTCGGAGGGTGGATTTAGGTGTCTTTCGGGCAATGGGTGTATCTCTGGAAGACACCTTTCGGATTCCGGGGGTGGTGGCCGATGGAGGTATGCTTTGTAGTGGATATCCGGTGGCCATCTCTTTTGTCCACCGAGGTAGCTCGGCAGATGTGAGGTTGCTATCCCAGATTGCTGGTTTACTGGCATGAAGGGTAGGGTATGGCATGGGTTCCATGCTGCATCTGCGCTACTTGCGGTACTGAGGCCCTCTTGGGCACAGAGGGTGATTTCTGGCCCTTTCATTCCTCTTAGGAACTATCTATCCCCGGTCCCCCCTTTTTTTATTCTGTTTTTTTTTCTTTTCTTTTCTTTCTTTTTTTCTTAAAAACAAAAAGAAAGAAGTAAGCTAATCATGGAGTACCTGATCCATGACCCCGCTACCCTCGGGCCCCTTATTGTTACCACACCCTGTTCTGACCTCGCCTCGTCTTTTGGCCACTCTTTGGACACTCCTAAGGCCCTTGTACCTCTTGCTGGTGCTGTTTCCTCACCGGCTTCAGGTACCGGGGCTTCCACTGACTCCTTCGATTTGTCTGACCTCTGCTCTCCTTTGACTATGCTTCTGGCCTCTCCCTCTATGGTGCGACGATTTTTGAATCGCCAGCCCGTCTCACGTCGGACCGACTCTGGTCCCACTTCTAAACGCCAATGACAATCACCTGACGATGTTACTTTGTTACCTTCCCATTCTACTCAGAAAAGACCAACACGTCATTCACTCCCTCTCCACACTCAGTTTCGAACCCCGCAATGGACTAAATTCTTTACTTTATGACCGACTTCTTCTACTGCCTATCTTTCTGACCATAGTATTGGCAAAGCGCTCATAGACCACATTGGTAGATATATTTCCTTTCATGCTCTTGAGAGTGATGTGTGCATCATCACAGTCCAGAATTCTACCCAAGCTCATGATCTTTCTATTCTTTCATATATCGATACTATTCCTATCACTATCGAAAAACTTCATTCCATCAATTCTTGTAGTGGTACTGTTATTCTGCCCCGTACTATAGTCCAACAGAATTTCCAGACATGTGGCAATGACATTCTCGAACAGCTGGAACTCCAGAATCTCGCAATTCTCAAGGTAGACACTTATGTTCTTCCCGCCAGCAGGTGATGACGATACCTTTGCAATGTGGCTCGTTTAACTTTTGACAACCGTGAACTCCCATCCTCTGTTTATGTAGCAGGACATCGGTTACAAGTTCGGAAGATGGTCCCTACACCGCAACAGTGTAGGAATTGCTGGCGATTTGGCCACCCAGCAAAATATTGCAGATCTATAGCCAAATGCCCAGTCTGTGGTGCCAATTACCATTCTACTGCATCTTGCAGTCAACCTCCCTCTTGCCTTAATTGTCATGAGGATCACCCTTCGCACTCTCGCTGTTGCCAGGTCTACTTAAATGAGCGGGAAATTCGTTGCCTCAAAGAGACAGAAGGTCTCCCTTATGCTATGGCATTTTCTCATCTTCGCCTCCAAGGGAGACTACCCTGTGTTTCTTATTCTCGTGTTTCAAAACGTCCCCTCACTTCTGGGGTCCCATCTTCTGCAGCCTCCTCTGCGGTTGCCAGTCCCATAGTCACTCCTGTATCTAATTCTTTTGCTGTCTTGGGCTCAGATGTCTCTACTTCAACACCTCAGTCTATCCTCACTTCTTCGTGTTCTCCCTCAAAAACCCCAGTACGACACCTCCTACCAATCGTCCCTCTACTTCTATGAGGTCCAACAAATCTCCTTTAACCCCTCCTTCCCTTCATCCACCTCCACATTTTACCTTCCCGGTCTCTGTACCTAGGTCTTCCCCGTTCATTGGCTCCGTTACAAGTGTGGAGGTTCATCCACCCCCTCGTACTGTGTCTTCCTCCCCTGTCCCCTCCGAAGTTTCTTCCTCTTCTGCCACCTGGGTTTCTGCCTCTTCTGTCCCCTCCCACACTTCTCCAGTTCCCTCCACCCTTTTGCCCCCCCCTACTTTGGTACAGTCCATTATAGCTCCGATCTTTACTCCAACTCGTCCTCCTTCCGTCTCCAAAATTGTCCCCCATACGACGTCTCTGAACTCCAAAAAACTTGAAGCAATCTCTGAATATATTGCAGAGACCAAACCATCAATGGACACTGTTCCACCCTCTGTTCCTTCTCTTTCCTCTTCTATATCTGTGCAACACCATTCTTCACAACACACTGTTCCTTCGCTACTTGAACGTTTTCGTTTGCCACCGCATGTGGACTTTTCTAGCCCTTCTAGTCTGTAGGTACCCTTACCTGCAGATTTCAGGTATCTTTATCGTTGCCAATCATGACCTATTTACAGTAGAATATTCGCGGCCTCAGGGGTAATCAGGGTGAGCTTCAGATGTTGCTCTCCCAGTTTTTCCCTGTTGGTATTCGCTTACAGGAACCAAAATTACACTCTGCCATTATCTATCCTATCTCAGGCTATAATTTATTGTATTCTTCAGATCCTTTTCCTGATGGGACCTTTAATGAAAGTGCTCTTCTTCTACGCACTGATATTCCATACCATCAGGTATTTCTTTGTACATCGCTGCATTACACAGCAGCCCGTATCAACTTACATAGGTGGTATACACTCTGTTCTTTGTAACTCTCTCCTTCTCGGGCATTATCTATCCCGGATATTGCCTTTCTTGTTTCGTCATTACCGCCACCACTTCTGTTATTTGGAGATTTTAATGCCCATCATTTCCTCTGCTGTGTCTCACTGTGATTCCCGTGGCATTCAGTTAGAGGCTTTTCTTGCTACCCACCCCTTCCATGTTTTAAATATAGGTACTCACACCCATTTTGATCCTCATACTCATACTCTCTCATGCATCCATCTCTCAGTGTGCTCTTCCTCTGCTGCATTAGACTTCACCTGGTCTGTTCTCCAAGATTTCCAAGACAGTGATCATTTCCCAATCATTCTTGCTTCCTCTTCATATTCACCACTTATTCGTAACCCACGCTGGCAATTTGATCAGGTAAATTGGAACCTTTACTAACAACTAACTGCTTTTAGTGAGGTTCCTTCTTCAACCTCCATTGATGAGCTTTTAAGATAAGATAAGATAAGATAAGATTTCGTTCGGATTTTTAACCCCGGAGGGTTAGCCACCCATGATAACCCAAGAAAGTCAGTGTGTCATCGAGGACTGTCTAACTTATTTCCATTGGGGTCCTTAATCTTGTCCCCCAGGATGCGACCCACACCAGTCGACTAACACCCAGGTACCTATTTGCTGCTAGGTGAACAGGACAACAGGTGTAAGGAAACGTGTCGAATGTTTCCACCCGCCGGGAATCGAACCCGGGCCCTCCGTGTGTGAAGCGGGAGCTTTAGCCACCAGGCCACCATCCTCCGTTTTAACTGCAGCTTCTCATTCTATACCCCAAACTTTGGGCAGGCATTCTCAGAAATGCATACCTTGGTGGTCTCCTGCTTGTGCTCGTGCAGTACGTTTGAAACGCGCTGCGTGGGCCAGGTACCGGTACAATAAAACCACGGAGAGACTTCTTGATTTTAAGCAGAAGTGTGCGATTACCCGCCATGTCATCCGAGACGCTAAATGCACTTGCTGGCGAGATTATGTCTCCACCATCACCTCTCCTTCCTCTATTAGTGCAGTCTGGAAAAAAGTATGAAAACTGAGTGGTAAATATTCTCCTGACCCGGCTCCTGTTCTGCGGGTTGCCGGTGTTGATATAACAAACCCACTAGATGTTGCCAATGAAATTGGCAATCATCTGGTCCGTATTTCTCAGGGGCTTCATCTATGCCCCTCGTTTCTTTCCTCAAAGTCTGCCAGAGAGATAGCACCCTTGGACTTTTCTTCTCTCAGAGTAGAACAGTATAATGTGCCTTTTACACTTCAGGAACTGGAGCCAACACTCTCAGCTTACCGATCATCGGCAGCTGGGCCCGACGACATTCATATTCGTATGCTACAACATTTACATCAGTCAGCCCTTGTAGTTTTATTATGCCTTTTTAATCTTATTTGGTCACAAGGAGTTCTTCCACAGATGTGGAAATCTGCCATTGTTCTCCCTTTCCACAAACACTGTGTACTACGGGACATGAAGCCTCCCACTATCGTCCCATTGCTCTTACCAGTGCAGTTTGCAAAGTGATGGAACGCCTGGTAAATAGATGTTTAATGTGGTATTTAGAGACACACAACAGTCTCTCCACTAGTCAATTTGGCTTTTGTAAGGGCCGTTCTACAATAGATCCTTTATTACACTTGGATACGTATCTTCGTAATGCCTTTGCGAATAACCATTCAGTTATTGCCATATTTTTTGACCTTGAGAAGGCATATGACACTACGTGGAGGTATAATATTTTGGCCCAAGCCCACTCCTTAGGCCTCCGAGGCAATCTTCCATCCTTCCTTAAGAACTTTTTAACTGATAGACATTTCCGTTTTCGGGTTAATTATGTGCTCTCCCCGGACTTTATCCAAGCTGAAGGTGTCCCCCAGGGACGTGTTCTGAGCACAACACTTTTTCTCCTTGCTATAAATGATTTGGCCTCTAGTCTTCCATCCAATATTTGGTCATCACTCTATGTTGATGACTTCGCTATTGCCTGTGCAGGACCTGACTGTCACCTCATTACAGTTTCTCTCCAGCATGCGGGCGACCGTGTTTCCAATTGGACCACCACACATGCATTTAAATTTTCCAGTACCAAGACTCACCAAATTACTTTCACTAGATGCTCTGTCATCTCCGATCATCCTTTGTACCACTATGGTACCCGTATCCCTGAACGTGATACAATCAGTTTTCTAGGCCTCCTCTTTGACTGTAGATTATCCTGGAAACCTCACAATACATCTCTGAAGACAATTTCTCACAGCCGGCTGAACCTTCTTAAAACCCTTGCTCATCTTTCATGGGGAGCTGATCGTCGAGCTCTCCTTCACCTACATTTCATTATCATTTTATCAAAACTTAACAATGGTGACCAGATCTATTCAGCTGCCTCTCCTGTTACTCTATCTAGCCTCAACCCTATTCATCATCAAGGATTACGTTTATGCCTTGGTGCTTTTCGCTCTTCCCCTGTTGAGAGCCTCTATGCAGAAGCAAACGTTCCATCCTTATCCGATCGCCGTGATGCCCATTGCCTTCGCTCATGATCTCCGCAGTCCTTCCATTTATAGAATGGTCACCGATATTCGTAGACATTATTTGTTCGCCAACCCTGTTTGCTCCATCCCTTCTCTCATTGCCTACATTCGCTCTTGTCTTCTCTTCAATTTCCACCTTTCTATGTTCATGTAGCATCTCACTTTCCCCTACCCTCCTTGGAAGTTCCAGCTGTTCAAATCAGTTCTATCTCACTCCCTTGCTCAAAAGCCCAACTGTCTACGGTAGCTTCCCGCTCTGTTTTTCTTGACCACTTCCACTCTCATTCTCATGCCATTACAGTGTACACAGATGGCTCTAAGTCTTCTGACTGTGCATGATTCGCTGCAGTGTTTCCGGACAGCGTCGTACGAGGGCATTTACTATTTTCGGCTAGCATATTTACTGCTGAATTGTTTGCACTTCTTGCAGCACTTATCCGTGTTGCATCTATGCCTGAGTCATCATCTGTGGTTGTCTCAGACTCCCTTAGTGCTTTACAGGCTATACAGAAATTTGATACACCTCACCCCTTAGTCCTCGGTATCCAACTTTGGCTACGCCACATCTTTACCAAGAACAAAGATATTGTTTTTTGTTGGGTTCCTGGTCATGTTGACGTACAGGGCAATGAACAGGCAGACACTGCTGCACGATCAGCAGTACATGACCTACCAGTTTCATATAGAGGTGTTCCATTGACGGACTATTTTGCTGCAATAGGTACCCACCTTCACACCCGTTGGCAACAACGTTGGTCTACTCTACTCGGTAACAAACTTCAATCTATTAAACCGAGTATAGGTTACTGGCCGTCTACTTGTCACCAATGCCGAGGTTGGGAGACTACTCCCGTCTCCTCATTGGCCATACTTGTCTTACTCATGGATATCTCATAGAGAGGTGCCCTGCTCCTCTCTGTGAGAATTGTCAGGTTCCATTTTCTGTCAGCCACATTCTGTTAGATAGCCCACTTTATCAACGAGCATGCAGAATTTACCTCCAACGTCAATTCGCTTCGCTGCTCTCTCTTTACCTTTCCTTCTCGCTGATGGACCCACATTTCATCTGGGCTCTCTCCTTGACTTTTTGACAACAACTGACTTACTACACAAACTCTGATGATACCTTCAGCCCTTTCTTCCTCGATCTCTGTGAAGGTTTACTCAGCCCTCCTGGCTCCTCCTGGCTCCTCCTGGCTCCTCCTGGCTCCTCCTGGCTCCTCCTGGCTCCTCCTGGCTCCTCCTCAGGAAAATTAATGAATAGAAAAAGAAATAATAATTCACAAAGATAAACACTTTATTATTTATTATTTATTAATGAAGTAATGTCTTCACCCTCTGTGAAGGGAGGTAAATTAGGTGTTGGAATATGTGTACTAGCTGCATGATGTTCAATTACTCCTTCCTCTAATTGTTGTTGTGCAAAAGTTAACTTTTTATTCTCTAATTCAAGGCGAGATTTTTTGAGCTCGCCATCTTTTTGTCTCTCTCACAGTTCATTTTCTCTAGCTTTTTCCTCAACTTCTCTATCTTTTGCTCTTTCCTCAAGTTCTCTTAACCTAACTTGTTCCTTATGTACTTTAGCTCTCTCCTCACGATCAAGTCTATCACGCTCTCTTTCTCTTTCTAACTGTCTATCTTGGTTTTCTCTTTCAATTTGATCTCTCTCCTTTTTCTCCTCTCTTTCGATTCTCTCTCTCTCCTTTTTCTCCTCTCTCTTTCTAACTGTCTTTCTTGACTTTCTCTCTCAATTCGATCTCTCTCCTTTTTCTCCTCTCTCTCAAGGTACTCTCTCTCTTTTCTTCCTCTTTCCTGGATCTTAGCACTAATGAAAGCTTCTAAATTCTTCCCCGTTATTCCTAACTTACTCCCAGTATTCATCCAAAACCGGTATTCCTTCATACTTGCAAGAATAACTTAAACTACCAGGGAAAAATGAAAATGCAGGGTTCAATTCCTGCTCTGCTCAAACTGCAAATAAATCGGAGGGTTCGATCGCTGCTTCGATTAAACAGTATGTGTGAATGAAAATGGAGGGTTCTATGCCAGCTCCAAGCAAACAATAAGTAGAATGGGATCCCTTGACCATGCAATCTTCTCACCAACAAATCAAGAGTGTCCTACTACAGTTCCCTTGATATAATAAGAGCTCAATGAAACAACTTGTAACTGGAAAATCTCGGGACCCTAGAGTCTATTCCTCCAAATCGTTTCAAGCTCAAAAATATAGGTGACAGAATTAACTAGTATATCCTGCCTGACTTGACTTACAATAAATTGAGACTATAACAATCACTAAATCTTTCAAATACCTGTTCTGTAGTCCTACCATAGAGAATGATTACTCACGGCTGGTGGTAACCATTTGTGGTATGCGGCATTGAAGTTTCAATGATAGATTCGAGATGGAGTCGAATCTTTATTCAGTCGAGTTGATCCTGGCAAGGTCGCCACTTGTGAAGGCTTACTCAACCCTGTTTCAACTTCTGACAGTATTACCAAGGCTGGCTCCTCCTAAGGAAAATTAATGAATAGAAAAAGAAATAATAATTCACAAAGATAAACACTTTATTATTTATTAATGCAAAGATAAAACATTGAAATATGAAGGTGTATCCTACTTGAAAGAAAAATGAAAAATTAAATGGAAAAATGACATTTGAATTCAACGCTAATATATACAGTTATATTGGGGTGTCGGGTGGAGGTTGGCACCATCTTGTATAAATTGTTGCCGTTACTGATGATGTGGGGGGGGGGGTCAAAGGTGTTGGTGACAACCCAACGACTAGTTCTTCACAGAGTCTATTGCTTTAAATAGTCAGTCCAGATGACAGGAACTCAGGTTCTTTACCACTGCAAAGATGATGGGAAGTGCTCTGTGCAAGTAATCCGGTAGGTAGATTATGAATGACGTCTCATGGGCTGTTTGAGTCCGTCTCCTTCAACACTTCTCGTTGGTTGGCAGGTGACCCGATCTGTCATTCCAAGCTGGAAAGAGAGACAGGTTACCCACTGCTTAAGAAATCACTTTCAATGATAAGTGTAAGATACTTAAAAATAGGTGGTGAGTATCGAAAACTCTCATGTGGAGCTTAAAACTGAAAGGACACAGTATATTATTGGTCAAAAGAGAAGCTTTCAACCAATATCCACTAGAATAGAAGCAGAGGCTTTTACTTACAGTTGTCCTGGGAGCTGTGAGTCGAGTGATTACTGTTTGGCCGGAGCCCCACACGTCACCTTTTGGGGTGGGGAGAAAAGAGGGTGGGAGGGGATAGCATGAGCTAGACTGACCCTACCTGAACAAGCAGCAGGCAATCAAACTATCGTCACCATACACTCGCTCGCTACTCCTATCTGTTGAACTTTTCCCTCATACTCCCCCATACCAAGACTTATAGTCAAGGAGTATAAGAAGAATAGGCGAGGAAAAAGTTCTAATACTAAGAGTCGCGTAACGCAACAAATCTACTGACTGTCATGACTTAACCAGTCAGAGAAATAATTGGATGAACCATTGATGTACACAATATGAAACTTAAAAGCTTGGAGTGCCAGTGTCCACCTTAAGAGGCGACTGTTGGTTCCCTTAAAATTTCTAGGTATATCAAAGGTTTGTGATCCGTTTCTAAAATAAATTCTTTCCTCAGTAAATAAAATTTTAGTTTGGAGATACCCCACACAAGGGCCAAACATTCCTTTTCTATGGTGGAGTATCTCGTTTCTGCAGGAGGGAAGTTTTAGATTTAATAAATATACAGGAACTAGGAGTGTGTGTATTTTGTGCAGTAAGAACCTGACACCTATTGCAAGAACTATACTTCTTTGTAACCTGTAAGTACATGCTTGGCCAAAAATAAGTGTGCTTGAGTTTATGCCACGTCTTACGATAGGCCAAGTGTTTGATCACTGGCAAATCATGAGCCATTTGAAGAACAGTCTCTCGACATGGTTTAGGAGCAACAAGGAGGGAATAATCTACCACTGAAGAATGAGATTTAAATACATATTTATATAAGATACCATTAATATATTCAAACTTTTGAGATACATATCTCACGTGGATAACTTTGTTGTTAAAAGCTTGATTATGATATTCCCGAAGTGAAGGGCAATCGTGCTGTATATTTACAAAGTCATACTTGGATATAAAATCTGGGAAAATAAAAGGACTTACGGTGGGAGAAGAGGAGGTAGGAGAAGCCAGGGTTATGGTCTGAGCCCTAGTCAAGATATTGAGAGTGCCAGAGGCAATACCCTTACTTTCACAAGACGAGTGGACAGGTGATTCTGCTACCGCACTATCGAGAGCAGTATCATCTGTTTCCACCACCAAATGAACCGTACGAGACAATGCAGCTTCCAGTGCAGAATTGTTAAGGGGCTTATTTAACTTGCAAGGAAGAGGAGCTGGAAAACTTAAATCCACGGGTGGTGACGAAAGATCCGCCTCTGAAGGAAGAACGGCACCTTTAATGTTACCCACTATTATAGAACAAGTAATTGGAGCTAGTACCACATTAATCCAACCGGTGAACCATTTAGTTTTCAAGTAACAACGTATTTTAGGGAAAGTATTTTCACGACCCAAGTAATCTGAAAAAATAGAGGACACACGAGAGGTTTTAAAGTAAGGAAATAGTTTGTCCGAAATTACGATGCACGTACATCCAGTGTCACTGTGAGGGAAAAGTTCAATAGATAGGAGTAGCAATATAGTAACAATAGTTTCATTACCGGCTACTAGTTAAGGTAAGGTAAGTCAAGCTCCCGCCTTTCTTCCCTCTCCCCGAAAGTGATAGTTTCATTGCCGGCTACTAGTTAAGGTAGGGTAAGTCACGCTCCCGTTTTTCCCGCCTTTTCTCCCCCACCTCTAAAGTGATGGTTTGATTGCCGGCTGCTTGTTAACGTAGGGTCAGTCTAGCTCCCGCTATCCCTTCCCCTCCCTCTTCCCCCCCCCTCGAAAGGTGACGTGTGGGGCTCTGGTCAAACAGTAAATCACTCGACTCACAGCTCCCAACTCTACTGTAAGTACATGCCTGCCTTGTATTCTAGTGGATTTATTGGTTGAAAGCTTCACTTTTGATCAATCATAAACTTAGTCTTTTCAGTCTTGCTCTAGGTTGACTGTTGTAATAATCACCATGTCTTTTGAGTAATGTACACTGCCATGGAGAGTGATTATTTAAGCAGTGGGTAACCTGTCTATCTTTTCAGCTTGGATGACAGTGAGGGTCACCTGTCAATCAACGAGAAGAACAGGAGAAGGACTAACGTCCAGAGACTTCCCTTCATCAGGCAAGGGGTCCGAAAATTTGAAATTCGAACTGAACTCCCTATGGTGGATAGAGTAACTCAATACAAGTTCAATGATCCCATATAAATTGATTTCTGATGGTTAGTTTTCGAGCAATTGCTAATCTCCGGAGACCGAAAATATCCGGCTGCGCCCGACAAAGGGATTAAAAAATTTTATGTTGCAAAACTTGCAATTGTTAATAAAACACACCAAAACAATTTTTTAAATTTAATATACAAACAGACAATATAAAAAGCATAAATGGAACTTGAATCAAAACATTTTTAATTGTTACAAAAATATAAAAAGGAAGCAAATCTCAACAATGACAAATTGCAAATGGATGCAACTTTCAATCCCTATATTCCTGAGATTCATTTGGATGACCAATTATTCTATATTGCTAATTGATGGTATGGTATTCGCTGAAGCAATTTCTATCACTCTTTATCCAGATTTACTTTGCATACAGAACACTGGAATGAGGATGTGACCAATTTCTTCGAGTGGCTGCAATAGTTGCAATCGTAATACCTTACTTTTTCTTCACTAATTTCTGTTTTTTGGCTGGCCTTTCTTCCTCCTCATCATCACTTGACACCTGTGCATCCGGTGGCAAGTATTCATCACCACTATCCAGCAATTCTGGTTCATCTACCTCTGCTTCTGAGTCACTCTCTTCAGAAACGCAGACATACCTCGACCTGCTGGTGGACTGCTCCCCATAAAACAACTTCTCATTGATCTGGAAGGACAATAGAAACCTCCTGTATAGATCCAGACCACTACAGAGTTCATATATGCAATTGAAATTTTTTTATAAATATTTATTTGACTAAAATTGGACATTCCCGGAAACTCGTGCAAGACCGAAATAATTCGGTATAAAATGTTTGCACTTTTTTCAACTGCATGCTACACTCATATTATGCTTCACACGAACTTTAGGTATATATCAAAATATGCCTAAACTATTCATGTAAGCACTAAACACAACAATCAGTACTTACCGACATTGTAGAATGTATAATCCAAGAGTAGATTAGTAAGGGTGGAGGGAAAAATGCGTGTGTGGGCGGAGGCAAGCCACCAGTGTTTATATTTTGATCTCTCAACCAATGGGAAGGCGGCAGAAGCGAACTGTACTTAGCTGAAGAGACTCAGGGAAGGCTTGTGATTGGTTGGAACTAAAGAACGGGAAGCTGGCCACGCGGGGCATGGAGTATGACACGCCCCCAAAACACGTAATTAATACCGAATTTTTCCGGCCAAACACGATAAAGGGTATTAAGGTAGGGTAAGTCACGCTCCTGTTTTTCCCGCCTTTTCTCCCCCACCCCTAAAGTGATGGTTTGATTGCCGGCTGCTTATTAACATAGGGTCAGTCTAGCTCCCGCTATCCCTTCCCCTCCCTTTTCCCCCCCCTCGAAAGGTGACGTGTGGGGCTCTGGTCAAACAGTAAATCACTCGACTCACAGCTCCCAACTCTACTGTAAGTACATGCCTGCCTTGTATTCTAGTGGATTTATTGGTTGAAAGCTTCACTTTTGATCAATCATAAACTTAGTCTTTTCAGTCTTGCTCTAGGTTGACTGTTGTAATAATCACCATGTCTTTTGAGTAATGTACACTGCCACGGAGAGTGATTATTTAAGCAGTGGGTAACCTGTCTATCTTTTCAGCTTGGATGACAGTGAGGGTCACCTGTCAATCAACGAGAAGAACAGGAGAAGGACTAACGTCCAGAGACTTCCCCATTTTGCATTTAAGTACCTGTGCACCTGTATGAAATTGCAGGACGTAACCCCACATCATTGCAGCGGTGAAGAACCTGCTTTCCTGTCATCGGGATAATACTCACGGCGTGAATCTGTGAAGAACTAGCCAGTGGTGGTCACCAGCACCTGCGACCCCCCCCCCATCATCAGCAATGGCTACGATTTCAATAAGCAGTGTCACCAACACCAGACACCCAAGTGTTAAATTAGCGTTGAATTCAGTTATCATTTATATTTTTCCTTTTTCATTTTCTTTAATGTAGGATTAATATTTCATATTTAAGTGTCTTATATTTTATATTTTCTACATAATAAAGTGTTTATGTTTGTCTGTTATTATTTCTTTTTCTATTCACTAATTTTCCTGAGGAGGAGCGAGCCTGGGTAATACTGTCTGAAGTTGTTACAGGGCTGAATAAGCCTTCTCAAGTGGCGACCTTGCCAGGATCAACTCTACTGAATCAAGATTCAACTCCATCTCGAATCTACCATTTGAACTTCAATGCTGCATACCACAGATGGTTACCACCAGCCATGAGTAATGATTCTCTATGGTAGGACTACAGTAGAGGTATTTAAAAGATTTGGTGATTGTTATAGTCTCAATTTATTGTAAGTCAAGTCAGGCAGGATATAATATTTAATTCTGCCACCTAATTGTGTGTAAGCTTGAAACACTTTGGAGGATTAGACTCTAGGGACCCGAGATTTTCCAGTGACAACTTGTTTCATTGAGCTCTTTATTATATCAAGGGAACTGTCATAGGACACTCTTGATTTGTTGGTGAGAAGATTGGATGGTCAAGGGACCCCATTCTACTTACTGTTTGCTCGGAGCCGGCATAGAACCCTTCGTTTTCGTTAATACATATTGTTTAATTGAAGCAGGGATCGAGCCCTCTGGTTCATTTACAGTTTGAGCGGAGCAGGAATTGAACCCTCCGTTTTCTTTAATACCCATTTCATTTCCCCTGATAGTTTAAGTTATTCTTGCAAGCATGGATGAATACCAGTTTTGGATGAATGCTGGAAGTAAGTTAGGAATAACAGGGAAAAATTTAGAATCTTTCATTAGTGCTAAGATCCAGGAAAGACTTGAAAGAGAGAGAATTGAGAGAGAAGAAAGACAGTTAGAAAGTGAAAGAGAAGAGAATAAGGAGAGGGAGAGAATCGTAAGAGAAGAGAAAAAGGAGAGAGAGAGAATTGAGAGAGAAATCCAAGAAAGACAGTTAGAAAGAGAGCGAGAAGACAAAAAGGAGCTTGATAGACTTGATCGTGAGGAGAGAGCAAGAGTACGTGAGGAACAAGCTAAGATACGTGAGGAACAGGTTAAATTAAGGGATCTTGAGGAAAGAGCAAAGGACAGAGAATATGACTTAAGAGAGAGGGAAAAGGATCGCGAGCTCGAACAAACTCGCCTTGAATTAGAGAATAAGAAGTTAACTTTCTCACAACAGCAATTAGATGAAGGAGTAATGGAACAACGTGCAGCTAGTGCACATATTCCAACACCTAATTTACCTCCCTTCACAGAGGGGGAAGACATAACTTCTTACATTATCAGGTTTGAAAATACCGCTACCCTCTGTGAATGGCCTGCTGACACCTGGGCTACCAGGTTAGGAATGTTATTTTCTGGTACTGCTTTGAATATCTATGCAACTTTGTCGCAGGATATCATATGTAATTATAACCTACTAAAGAAAGCAATCCTTAAAGCATATCAAAAAACCACAAATTCTTACAGGAAAGATTTCAGGTATGCCACCTTACAGCCTGGCCAGAACTTTCAACAGTTACAGGTAACACTCTTTCGTTTGTTCGACTTTTGGATAGAGAGTTCAGGAATTGATCACAGTTATGAATCTCTTAGAGACTTCATGGTTGCTGACCAGTTCCTGACAGCTCTTCCTCACCAAATACGAACATTCATCAGAGAACATAACCTGATTAAAGCTGAGGAAGTTGCTGAGGCTGCTGACCTGTATGCTGAGGCTCACAATTCCTATAAAGACCTAAAGGGATCGAACCCTAAGGGTAAGGGTTCATCGGACCTTAAGAAATCAAAGCCTCTAGTGGAAAGTAAAATGACTTCTTTTATTCCTGTTTGTCATTTGTGTGGTGTTAAGGGACATAAACGTCCAGATTGTCCTTCTAAGAAGGTCCAAAAAAGTTGGAAGATGTTTTAAAGACTGTAATGACCAAGCACCCTTCTGTTCAGGAACAGTTAATGGACTTAATGTTTCTAACATTTTACGAGACACTGGATGCACATGTTTAGTAATTTCTGATAAGCTGTTCCCTAATCTTAAAGAAACTCATTCCTCTGATATACTTTCAGACTACTTGGGCTGTACAGACACTTTTCCTACCATCCGTTGTTACATTAGGTCTAAATGGTTCACAGGTTGGTCTGAAGCCGTACTAGCTCCCATCACTTCTTGCTCCGTACTAATAGGTAATGTTAAAGGTGGCATTCTTCCTTCTGAGGTTGACCTTTCATCACCAAAGATGGATATAAGTGTTTCAGATCCTCTTTTAGAGTCGGAGAAGCACCTCGAAAGTTCAGATGAGACAATGTCTCGTGAGATTCATGTGGGATTAAAAACCAGTGATGCTACTCTCGAAAGCGAGGTAGTAGGATCACCGGTTCACTTGTTAGATGAAAGTGAAGATATCACCTCCGATACCATAAATGTCTTGACTAGGGCTCAGACCAAAGCCCATGGTTCCCCTACTGTCCATCCTTTGATTTTCCCTGACTTTAAGCCTTTAGACATATCGAAGGACTCCTTTGTCAATTTACAATGCAATTGCCCTTCTCTTCAGAATTGTCATAATGCCGCTAAACAAAATCAAGTGATCCAAAGGAAAAACTTTTCATATAAATTTGAATATATAAAAGGTATCTTGTACAAGTCAGTATTCAAATTAAATTCAGATGAGACAGACTATTCCATCTTAGTTGTTCCAAGTCAATGCAGAGAGACTGTTCTTAAAATGGCTCATGACCTGCCAGTGGCCGGACATTTCTCGCATCGTAAAACTTTAAATGAAATTAGGGAAACCTATTTTTGGCCAAAAATGTCCTCAGATGTCACTACTTATTGTAGATCGTGTAAAGTTTGCCAACTGTCATCCTCCCGAGGTACCAGGCGAGTACCTATGGTCAAAATGCTTATCTTTACCAGTACCGTTTGAAAGAGTAGCTATTGACATCGTTGGTCCTTTATCTCCACTTTCATCTGGGGGACATAGATATATATTAACATTAGTTGATTATGCTTCGAGTTTCCCTGAAGCCGTTCCCTTAAAGACCATAACTACTACAGAGGTGGCTGAAGCCCTTTTGTCCATCTTCTCCAGAGTGGGCATCCCTAGAGAAATTTTGTCTGACCGTGGGACACAATTCACATCTGACTTAATGCAACATCTCTACCAACTTCTGGGAGTGAAGCCTCTCTTCACCACACCCTATCATCCCAGCTGTAATGGGAGGATTGAGCGCCAGCATTCGATTTTCAAGTCCATTTTAAGGAAACTTTGCTCCCTTAAACCTAAGGAGTGGCATCGTTACCTACCCTGTGCTTTGTTTGCCATGAGGGAAGTTCCCAGTGACTCTTTGGGGTTTTCACCTTTTGAAGTTCTCTATGGTAGACAGGCCAGAGGCCAATTGTCCATCCTTCATGACTTATGGACTAATGAGGAGGTAAATGCTCAGGTTCAGTCTTCTTACAAGTTTCTCCTTGACCTTAGATCCAAACTTGAGGAGACCTCTGACATAGTTTCGAAAAACCTAACTTTGTCAATGGACCAGTACAAAACCTATTTTGATTCCAAAAGTCGGAGGAGAAGTTTTAAAGTAGGGGATGAAGTTCTTGTACTTTTGCCTATCAAGTCAAATAAATTATTAGAAGCATGGAAAGGTCCGTATAAGGTATTAAAAATTTGTGGGAAAGTTGACTACCTCATAGAAGTCAAGGGGAAACCTAAGCTTTATCATATCAACATCCTTAAGAAATATTACCGAAGAAATTCGGTTAACTGCCTTAACAACATTGTCTTAGTTTTTCCACACAAACTTGATAAGACAACTGAAGAATGTAAAGTGTGCATAATTGACACCTCTAACTTAGACTATGATGAAGAACTACATGACTTGGAGACTCTTGACCACTCGGATGCAACCAACATTAATATTAATGAATCTTTGGATGACCATAAGAGACATGAACTACTTCAATGTGTGAGTAACTTTTCAGACGTCTTTACTGATATTCCAGGTGTTACCTCCACGGTAGTCCATAAGATTGACTTAATGACAGACAATCCTATCAAACGAAAATTATACCCAGTTCCAGTTCACCTTAGGGATGCATTTGACCGAGAGGTAGACAAATTATTATAACTAAAGATCATTGAACCTTCAGTATCTGCATATTGCTCACCAGTAGTCATGGTTAAGAAGGAGGATAATTCATATAGACTTGCTATTGACTTCAGAGGCCTTAATGCTATAACTCGGCGGGATGCTGAGAATATGCCCTTAATAGATAGCGATCTACACAAATTTTATGACTCTTCCTTCTTTTCAGAGATTGATATTGCGCAGGCATATTATCAAGTAATGTTGGATCCTTCTTCTAAGCAGTACACCACTTTTCCTACACACCAAGGACTGATGCAGTATAGGACTATGCCCTTCGGTTTGGTAACTGCCTGTGCTACCTACGTGAGACTGATGAGAAAGGTCTTGGGTAATATGCCAAATGTTTCAGTTTATTTTGATAACATTTACGTAATGACATCTACGTGGGGCGAACATATCTAAACATTAACATCAGTTTTGCATAGGTTACGCTCACATGGCCTCACTGCCAAGCCGAAGAAATGCTTCCTTGGGTATAACAAGATTAGATATCTTGGACTGATACTTTCTAATAACTCTCTGCAGCGTCTCCCCAGTAAGATCAAAGCTTTACTAGAATTTAAATTCCCCAAAACCAAGAAGCTCATGCGTAGCTTTCTTCGTCCTGTAAATTTTTATGCATGGTTTATCACGAACCTTACTGATATTACAGGCATCTTATCCGACTTTCTTAAAAAGTCTGTGAAGGAACCTCTTGAACTTTCCGACGTAGCTCGGGATAAGTTTAATGAGATTAAAAGTATCTTTTCGAAAGACCCTATACTTAAGATTCCAGATATTAATAAAACATTTTGTTTGAGAACTGATGCCTCCAATACTGGCTTAGGTGCGGTGCTACTACACTACCATGATGGTACTCCCTTCCCTGTATGCTTCCTAAGCCGGAAACTCCTTCCCACAGAAACGAGATACTCCACCATAGAAAAGGAATGTTTGGTTCTTGTGTGGGGTATCTCCAAACTTAAATTTTATTTGCTGGGAAAAGAATTCATTTTAGAAACGGACCACAAACCTTTGATATACCTAGAAACTTTTAAGGGAACCAACAGTCGCCTCTTGAGGTGGACATTGGCACTCCAGGCTTTTAAGTTCCATATTGTGTATATCAATGGTTCATCCAATTATTTCTCTGACTGGTTAAGTCGTGACAGTCAGTAGAAGATTTGTTGCCCTACGCGACTTCCACATGTTAGAACTTTTTCCGCGCCTATTCTTCTTATACTCCTTGACTATAAGTCTTGGTATGGGGGAGTGTGAGGGAAAAGTTCAGTAGAGAGGAGTAGCAATATAGTAACAATTACCGGCTACTAGTTAAGGTAGGGTAAGTCACTCTCCCGCCTTTCTTCCCCCTCCCCAAAAGTGATAGTTTCATTGTCGGCTACTAGTTAAGGTAGGGCAAGTCACGCTCCCGTTTTTCCCGCCTTTTTTCCCCCCACCCCTAAAGTTTGATTGCCGGCTGTTTGTTAACGTTGGGTCAGTCTAGCTCCCGCTATCCCTTCCCCTCCCTCTTCCACCCCCCCCCTCGAAAGGTGACGTGTGGGGCTCTGGTCAAATAGTAAATCACTCGACTCGCAGCTCCCAACTCTACTGTAAGTACATGCCTGCCTTGTATTCTAGTGAATTTATTGGTTGAAAGCTTCACTTTTGATCAATAATAAACTTAGTCTTTTCAGTCTTGCTCTAGGTTGACTGTTGTAATAATCACCACGTCTTTTGAGTAATGTACATTGCCATGGAGACTGATTATTTAAGCAGTGGGTAACCTGTCTATCTTTTCAGCTTGGATGACAGTGAGGGTCACCTGTCAATCAACGAGAAGAACAGGAGAAGGACTAATGTCCAGAGACTTCCCCATTTTGCATTTAAGTACCTGTGCACCTGTATGAAATTGCAGGACGTAACCCCACATCATTGCAGCGGTGAAGAACCTGCTTTCCTGTCATTGGGATGCTACTCAAGGCGTTAAGATAAGATAAGATTTCGTTCGGATTTTTAACCACGGAGGGTTAGCCACCCAGGATAACCCAAGAAAGTCAGTGCGTCATCGAGGACTGTCTAACTTATTTCCATTGGGGTCCTTAATCTTGTCCCCCAGGATGCGACCCACACCAGTCGACTAACACCCAGGTACCTATTTGCTGCTAGGTGAACAGGACAATAGGTGTAAGGAAACGTGTCGGAATTTCCACCCGCCGGGAATCGAACCCGGGCCCTCCGTGTTTGAAGCGGGAGCTTTAGCCACCAGACCACCGGGCCACCTACCAGACCACCGGGCCACCAACACCTGCGACCCCCCCCCATCATCAGCGACGGCTACGATTTCAACAAGCAGTGTCACCAACACCAGACACCCAAGTGTTAAATTAGCGTTGAATTCAGTTATCATTTATATTTTTCTTTTTCATTTTCTTTAAAGTAGGATTAATATTTCATATTTAAGTATTTTATATTTTATATTTTCTACATAATAAAGTGTTTATGTTTGTCTGTTCTTATTTCTTTTTCTTTTCACTAATTTTCCTGAGGAGGAGCCAGCCTGGGTAATACTGTCTGAAGTTGTTACAGGGCTGAGTAAGCCTTCACAGTCACGTAATATATCTGAGACTTTTATACCATTAACTGTTCCTGAACAGAAGGGTGACTGGTCATTACCGTCAACAAAACATCTGCCAACTTTCTCTATTTTCTTGGAAGGACAATCTGGACGTTTATGTCCCTTAACACCATATAAATGACAAACAGGAATAAAAGTTTGCTTTCTATTAGAGGCTTTGTTGTCTTTTGATCTGGCGAACCTTTGCCCTTAGGGTTCGATCCCTTTTGGTCTTTATAGGAATTGTGAGCCTCAGCATACAAGTCAGCGGCCTCATCAACTTCCTCAGCTTTAATCTGGTTACGTTCTCTAATTAATGTTCATATTTGGTGGGAAGAGCTGTCAGGAACTGGTCGGCAACCATGAAGTCTCTAAGAGATTCATAACTGTGATCAATTCATGAACTCTCTATCCAAAAATCGAACAAACGACAGAGTGTTACCTGTAACTGTTGAAAGTTCTGGCCAGGCTGTAAGGTGGCATACCTGAAATCTTTCCTGTAAGAATTTCTGTTTTTTTGTATGCTTTAAGGATTGCCTTCTTCAGTAGGTTATAATTACATATGTTATCCTGCGACAAAGTTGCATAGATATTCAAAGCTGTACCAGAAAATAACATTCCTAACCTGGTAGCCCAGGTATCAGCAGGCCATTCACAGAGGGTAGCGGTATTTTCAAACCTGATAATGTATGAAGTAATGTCTTCACCCTCTGTGAAGGGAGGTAAATTAGGTGTTGGAATATGTGTACTAGCTGTATGATGTTCCATTACTCCTTCCTCTAATTGTTGTTGTGCAAAAGTTAACTTTTTATTCTCTAATTCAAGGCGAGATTTTTTGAGCTCGCGATCTTTTTGTCTCTCTCACAGTTCATTTTCTCTAGCTTTTTCCTCAGCTTCTCTATCTTTTGCTCTTTCCTCAAGTTCTCTTAACCTAACTTGTTCCTTATGTACTTCAGCTCTCTCCTTGGTTTTCTCTTTCAATTTGATCTCTCTACTTTTTCTCCTCTCTTTCGATTCTCTCTCTCTCCTTTTTCTCCTCTCTCTTTCTAACTGTCTTTCTTGACTTTCTCAATTCGATCTCTCTCCTTTTTCTCCTCTCTCTCTCAAGGTACTCTCTATCTTTTATTTCTCTTTCCTGGATCTTAGCACAAATGAAAGCTTCTAAATTCTTCCCTGTTATTCCTAACTTACTCCCAGTATTCATCCAAAATTGGTATTCCTCCATACTTGCAAGAATAACTTAAACTACCAGGGAAAAATGAAAATGCAGGGTTCAATTCCTGCTCTGCTCAAACTGTAAATAAATCGGAGGGTTCGATCGCTGCTTCGATTAAACAGTATGTGTGAATGAAAATGGAGGGTTCTATGCAAGCTCCGAGCAAACAATAAGTAGAATAGGGTCCCTTGACCATCCAATCTTCTCACCAACAAATCAAGAGTGTCCTACTACAGTTCCCTTGATATAATAAGAGCTCAATGAAACAACTTGTAACTGGAAAATCTCGGGACCCTAGAGTCTATTCCTCCAAATCATTTCAAGCTCAAAAATAAAGGTGACAGAATTAACTAGTATATCCTGCCTGACTTGACTTACAATAAATTGAGACTATAACAATCAAGAAATATTTCAAATACCTGTTCTGTAGTCCTACCATAGAGAATGATTACTCATGGCTGGTGGTAACCATTTGTGGTATGCGGCGTTAAAGTTCCAATGATAGATTCGAGATGGTGTCGAATCTTTATTCAGTAGAGTTGATCCTGGCAAGGTCGCCACTTGTGAAGGCTTACTCAGCCCTGTAACAACTTCTGACAGTATTACCATGGCTGGCTCCTCCTTAGGAAAATTAATGAATAGAAAAAGAAATAATAATTCACAAAGATAAACACTTTATTATTTATTAATGCAAAGATAAAACATTGAAATATGAAGGTGTATCCTACTTGAAAGAAAAATGAAAAATGAAATGGAAAAATCACATTTGAATTCAACGCTAATATATACAGTTATATTGGGGTGTCGGGTGGAGGTTGGCACCATCTTGTATAAATTGTTGCCGTTACTGATGATTGGGGTGGGGTGACAGGTGTTGGTGACAACCCAACGACTAGTTCTTCACAGAGTCTATAGCTTTCAATAGTCAGTCCAGATGACAGGAACTCAGGTTCTTTACCACTGCAAAGATGATGGGAAGTGCTCTGTGCAAGTAATCCGGTAGGTAGATTATGAATGACGTCTCATGGGCTGTTTTAGTCAGTCTCCTTCAACACTTCTCGTTGGTTGGCAGGTGACCCGATCTGTCATTCCAAGCTGGAAAGAGAGACAGGTTACCCACTGCTTAAGAAATCACTCTCCATGATAAGTGTAAGATACTTAAAAAAGGTGGTGATTATCTAAAAGTCTCATGTGGAGCTTAATCAAAAGTGAAGCATTCAACCAATATCCACTAGAATAGGAGCAGAGGCTTTTACTTACAGCTGTGCTGGGAGCTGTGAGTCGATTGATTACTGTTTGGCCGGAGCCCCGCACGTCACCTTTCGGGTTGGGGAGATAAGGGGGGGGAGGAGATAGCGGGAGCTAGACTGACCCTACCTTAACAAGCAGCCGGCAATCAAACTATCGTTACAATATATTCGCTCGCTACTCCTATCTGTTGAACTTTTCCCTCACAAACTCTTGCTACGCTCTACCCTGCACTATCCCCTGCCCCTCTGTTTACTGTAACCTACTGATCGCCCCTCCCCCCTTCTGCTGCCCAATACCCTCGCTTCCTTCTCTACCCTGCAGCGCTGTATAGCCCTTGTGGCTTAGCGCTTCTTTTTTATTATAATAATAAGAACTAAAAGGCTGACTTCTGTGTAAGGCGACCTTTTTAGCATGTGCATATAATGTTATTGTGAGATATAAGGTACTCACTGGTTTTAGCTTTTAATATGTAAAATACACCTTGAATTTAGAACCTAACATGGGGGGGGGTTAAAAGGGGAAAATTGTGTGTTGTCAGGAAATGAATGGTTTAGGGTGGATAATTTTAATTTTAGTTTTTGAAAGTTCATATGGATAACCAAGGTTGTCCATTTCATAAATACTGTCAAAATGTCAGAAGATATACAATATGGGAAGTGGTCATCTTCTCAGATGATTTTTTCATAGTATAGTAGGAATATATATGGGATGAAGCAACTATTTAGGGAATATTTTTTATTGTTTGCATAATAAGAGAAATACGAAATGACACATGTATGAGAGGAACGAGGTCATTGATAACAATGGCAACTGTCATAAAATAGTGGGTTTGAATTTTAATTTTAATTTGAAGGTAGAAAACTTTAGTTGATACATAAAATGATGTAAATTCCTTAGATCATACTGTATGTTGTAAGGTGGAAGGAATACCTTTAGGGTTTTTAGGCAATGTTTGAAGGTATAACCATCTGCAGGAGGACATATGTGTAATGGTTGTGGTGAGGAGTTCATTTTTGTATGATTCACAGTTTGTATTCTATATTTTGTATGTAGTTTCGTTAATAAAAATATAAAAAAAAATAATTAAAACATCTAGAAAAGGCAAAAGAGTTATTTTCTTCAAACTCAACAGTAAAGTTTATAGAATGGGCTAAGCTATTTAATTTGCCAAGGAAATTGTGTATATCTACATTCTTGGGCATAAGACACAAAATATCATCAACATATCTGAATCATTTAGCTGTATTAGGGAGGATTGTGTTAAGCAGCCTTGTTTCAAAAAAAATCATGTATAGGTTAATAAGAATGGGTGAAAGAGAATTTTCCATTGCCATACCAAACTTCTGAGTGTAAAACTTATCGTTAAATACAAATTTTGCATCAACAATGCAAATTTTAATAAGTTTAATGATATTAGGAACTGGCAATGGTAAATCATAATTAACGAGTTCTTCAGATAAGAAACTTAATAAATCATCAACAGGAACTTTCGTATACAAGGAAGTAACATCAAAACTAACCATGTTAAAATCATTTAAGTCAGTCAAGGAGCTTAATTTATCAAATAAATCTTTGTCGTTTTTAACATTAAAGTTAGAAATTTTACCAACAATAGGGCTCAGAATATCAACAAGCCATTTGGATAATTTATATGAAACTGACCCTATGGAGCTAATAATTGGTCTGACTGGATTCCCTGGTCTGTGTGTTTTTATTAGTCTATACATGTAAGGTAAAGATGGATTAGTGGAAGTAAATTGCTTGACTAATTCATCTTTGCCTTTCAGTAGAAGTTTTATTGTTTTATTGAAATTGCTGTTAACAGTTTCTAGGGGATTTTTTCTAAGTTTAGAATAGGTTTCAGTATCATCTAAGAGATTATTCATTTTTTCTTGGTAATCATTTTCTTTCATAATTACTATTGCATTTATTTTGTCTGCTTTAGTAAGGCGCAAATTTTTATTGTTATTAAGTGTATCGTAAGACTTAAAGAATCTTTGAGGGCAATTGGGAATGTTTGGTTTTAACATAGAGCTATATACCATTCCCTTAATAATATTAATTTCATCAGAGGATAAATCAGAAAATTTTTCAAAGTCACAAAAGGCTTTTGCAATTTTAACATTATTAAATTTTTTTGAAGTTGCAAAACTTAGGCCAAAACCTAGAGCAGCAGTTGTATTTTTATCTGAAATTTCATCTGATAAGTTAATTACAAAATTGTTATTAGCATGCTTTGTCCAATCACTATTTTCAATTAAAATGTCTAATTTTCTTCGTACTTTGTTTTTGAGTTCATTACAAATTTTTCTGAGTTTATTATAGCAATGATCCAACATACTGTGTTTCCATTCTGATGGAATGGCCTGATTAAAAGAGTATTTGTTGTTTCTCAATATTTTGAACGCTTCCTTTTCCTGTATTTTAGTTATTTCAATATGTTTCTGAAGAATAATTCTCATAAAATTATCAAAAGGACGAACTCTCATGTCAAGGATGATATTGGGTAAAAGAGACTTGGTGGAACTTTTTCATTTAAATATTTTTTTAAAAATTAAATCGAATTTTTAACTTGTGGGACATGATCAGTGCAGAAGAAAACTGGGAAACAAAAGATATATGATTAGGAAAGTTTATCAAAAACATTCTGAAGAGTCGTGTTGTATCCATTAATGCAATAAGATCACAGTAAACAGGTGACTTCAGATTATGCAAAACAACCACTCTGAAAGAATAGACAAATTCCAAGCGCTTTCGTGACTACTTACATTATCACGGAACAATAAAAGTAATGCATCAAGGGAAGGTATATAAAGGCATAAAATTCTTAATTCTTGGGTAGAACAGTTTGTTGGTGGGTTGTGTGATGGACCTGTCTAGTTGGGCAAGCAGGCCTGCTGCAGTGTTCCCTTTCTTATGAGTGGTGCATCAGGTGTTGCTTTGTTGTGGGATATGATAGTAAGGTGTGGTCAAGACCCTTTATATACCTTCCTTTGTTGCATTACTTTTATTGTTCCTTGATAATGTGAGTAGTCACGAAAGCGCTTGAAATTTCTCTATTCTTTCACAGTGGTTTTTTGCATTTATATATATATACATATATATATATATATATATATATATATATATATATATATATATATATATATATATATATATATATATATATATATATATATATATATATATATATATATATATATATATATATATATATATATATATATATATATATATATATATATATATATATATATATATATATATATATATATATATATATATATATATATATATATGAGTGCGTGTGCGTGCGTGTGTGTGTGTGTGTCATGCAGAATAGGTAAAATTGGTCAATTAGTAGGAACTCATTTAAAATTTAGGCCTTTTCTAAAATTTTCTCTTGAGTTTAAAGATTTTTTTTTTCATTTATGTCAATAATGTAAAACTTCATAATTTTGTACCAAAAAAAATTAGAAAACTAAACTAACCTTATTATTCAAGCGCAATTTAATTTAGCCTAATCCAACTAAATATATTATAGATAAGTTTACAATAATTTAATAAAAAACAAACAAAACGAAATATGTTTTCTCGTTAGGTTTAGAAAGATTACAGGTCTTTCCTTTCTTTCTTTTCTATGCAGAAAAAAAACTTCCCTCCTAAGTCATGTATGTCGTACAAGGCGACTAAAATGCCGGGAACAATGGGTTACCGACGATGGTGACACATTCGCACTACGCTAACCTGAGAACTCTCCCTGCTTTAGCTGCTCTCTTGCATTATATACATACATATATATATATATATATATATATATATATATATATATATATATATATATATATATATATATATATATATATATATATATATATATATATATATATATATATATATATATATATATATATTTATTATCACACTGGCCGATTCCCACCAAGGCAGGGTGGCTCAAAAAAGAAAAACTTTCACCATCATTCACTCCATCACTGTCTTGCCAGAAGGGTGCTTTACACTACAGTTTTTAAACTGCAACATTAACACCCCTCCTTCAGAGTGCAGGCACTGTACTTCCCATCTCCAGGACTCAAGTCTAGCCTGCCGGTTTCCCTGAACCCCTTCATAAATGTTACTTTGCTCACACTCCAACAGCATGTCAAGTATTAAAAACCATTCGCCTCTACTCACTCCTATCAAACAAGCTCACGCACGCCTGCTGGAAGTCCAAGCCCCTCGCACACAAAACCTCCTTTACCCCCTCCCTCCAACCTTTCCTAGGCCGACCCCTACCCCACCTTCCTTCCACTACAGACTGATACACTCTTGAAGTCATTCTGTTTCGCTCCATTCTCTCTACATGTCCGAACCACCTCAACAACCCTTCCTCAGTGCTCTGGACAACAGTTTTGGTAATGCCGCACCTCATCCTAACTTCCAAACTACGAATTCTCTGCATTATATTCACACCACACATTGCCCTCAGACATGACATCTCCACTGCCTCCAGCCTTCTCCTCGCTGCAACATTCATCACCCATACTTCACACCCATATAAGAATGTTGGTAAAACTATACTCTCATACATTCCCCTCTTTGCCTCCAAGAACAAAGTTCTTTGTCTCCACAGACTCCTAAGTGCACCACTCCCCCTTTTCCCCTCATCAATTCTATGATTCACCTCATCCTTCATAGACCCATCCGCTGACACGTCTACTTCCAAATATCTGAATACATTCACCTCCTCCATACTCTCTCCCTCCAATCTGATATCCAATCTTTCATCACCTAATATTTTTGTTATCCTCATAACCTTACTCTTTCCTGTATTCACTTTTAATTTTCTACTTTTGCACACCCTTCCAAATTCATCCACCAATCTCTGCAACTTCTCTTCAGAATCTCCCAAGAGCACAGTGTCATCAGCAAAGAGCAACTGTGAGAACTCCCACTTTATGTGTGATTCTTTATCTTTTAACTCCACGCCTCTTGTCAAGACCCTCGCATTTACTTCTCTTACAACCCCATCTATAAATATATTAAACAACCACAGTGACATCACACATCCTTGTCTAAGGCCTACTTTTACTGGGAAATAATTTCCCTCTTTCCTATGTACTCTAACTTGAGCCTCACTATCCTCGTAAAAACTCTTCACTGCTTTCAGTAACCTACCTCCTACACCATACACCTGCAACATCTGCCACATTGCCCCCCAATCCACCCTGTTATACTCCTTTTCCAAATCCATAAATGCCACAAAGACCTCTTTAGCCTTATCTAAATACTGTTCACTTATATGTTTCACTGTAAACAGCTGGTCCACACACCTTCTACCATTCCTAAAGCCTCCTTGTTTATCTGCTATCCTATTCTCCGTCTTACTTTTAATTCTTTCAATAATAACTCTACCATACACTTTACCAGGTATACTCAACAGACTTATCCCCCTATAATTATTGAACTCTCTTTTGTCTCCTTTGCCTTTATACAAAGGAACTATGCATGCTCTCTGCCAATCCCTAGGTACCTTACCCTCTTCCATACATTTATTAAATAATTGCACCAACCACTCCAAAACTATATCCCCACCTGCTTTTAACATTTCTATCTTTATCCCATCAATCCCGGCTGCCTTACCCCCTTTCATTTTACCTACTTCCTCATGAACTTCCCCCACACTCACAACTGGCTCTTCCTCACTCCTACAAGATGTTATTCCTCCTTGCCCTATGCACGAAATCACAGCTTCCCTATCTTCATCAACATTTAACAATTCCTCAAAATATTCCCTCCATCTTCCCAATACCTCTAACTCTTCATTTAATAACTCTCCTCTCCTATTTTTAACTGACAAATCCATTTGTTCTCTAGGCTTCCTTAACTTGTTAATCTCACTCCAAAACTTTTTCTTATTTTCAACAAAATTTGTTGATAACATCTCACCCACTCTCTCATTTGCTCTCTTTTTACATTGCTTCACCACTCTCTTAACCTCTCTCTTTTTCTCCATATACTCTTCCCTCCTTGCATCACTTCTACTTTGTAAAAACTTCTCATATGCTAACTTTTTCTCCCTTACTACTCTCTTTACATCATCATTCCACCAATCGCTCCTCTTCCCTCCAGCACCCACTTTCCTGTAACCACAAACTTCTGCTGAACACTCTAACACTACATTTTTAAACCTACCCCATACCTCTTCGACCCTATTGCCTATGCTCTCATTAGCCCATCTATCCTCCAATAGTTGTTTATATCTTTCCCTAACTGCCTCCTCTTTTAGTTTATAAACCTTCACCTCTCTCTTCCCTGTTGCTTCTGTTCTCCTTGTATCCCATCTACCTTTTACTCTCAGTGTAGCTACAACTAGAAGGTGATCAGATATATCTGTGGCCCCTCTATAAACATGTACATCCTGAAGTCTACTCAACAGTCTTTTATCTACCAATACATAATCCAACAAACTACTGTCATTTCGCCCTACATCATGTCTTGTATACTTATTTATCCTCTTTTTCTTAAAATATGTAATACCTACAACTAAACCCCTTTCTATACAATGTTCAATCAAATGGCTCCCATTATCATTTACACCTGGCACCCCAAACTTACCTAGCACACCCTCTCTAAAAGTTTCTCCTACTTTAGCATTCAGGTCCCCTACCACAATTACTCTCTCACTTGGTTCAAAGGCTCCTATACATTCACTTAACTTCTCCCAAAATCTCTCTCTCTCCTCTGCATTCCTCTCTTCTCCAGGTGCATACACGCTTATTATGACCCACTTTACGCATCCAACCTTTACTTTAATCCACATAATTCTTGCATTTACACATTCATATTCACTTTTCTCCTTACAAACCTGTCAGACAATGCAACTTCTTGGGATCTTAATACTTAGGAATTCTTCGCTTGCCTAATTCTTGGGCACAATATACTTCCACATTGAACAAATGTGACATTACCCATGACTGCTACACCTCTCCTGCCATACGGTTTATAAGCTGCTTCTCCGCTCATCTGCCGTATTCTACTCAAGATTGATGGACTGAACACATCGACTCAAGGTTGAGGGACTGATTACCTCATTCTCTTCCTGTTCTTCAAGTTTCTCCTATGTATGGACTGATGAAGCCACTGTGTGGCGAAACGTTTCCTCAATAAAGATACCCAAGAGTTGCACATGTGTCTAATTTATCAACTGTGTACATTATTAAGAAAACAATCATAAAAGCAGATCCCTTTATATTCATAGGTATGATTATCGTCAATAAAATCATTAGCTGGATAACCCCAATCAAGATTAGACAGATGTCCCCTGAGTCCATTATGATCGGCAGAGCGAAAATCGGGGATTTTTGCTGTATTGTCATTGTTCTTGCATTCCCAATTAATGCTAAGAGTGATGGATTTGTGATCACTTGCGCCAAGCTTTTCACTGATCTTACCGCCCAATAAGCCTGACCTCAATTGTAGGCAAATTACTAGAGTCAATTATAGCTGAGATTATAAGAAGCCATCTCGATAAGCATAGCTTGATTAATGATACTCAGCATGGATTCACAAGAGGCCGGTCTTGTCTAACTAATTTATTAACTTTCTTCAGTAAAGCTTTTGACGCTGTTGACCACGATAAAGAATTTGATATTGTTTACCTAGATTTTAGTAAGGCATTTGATAGAGTTCCGAACCAAAGACTGTTGAAGAAAGTAGCAGCTCATGGCATTGGGGGAAGGGTGCTCTCGTGGATCGAGTCATGGCTCACATACAGGAAGCAGAGAGTGTCCATAAATGAGGTTAAATCCGAGTGGGGATCAGTAACAAGTGGCGTTCCACAGGGATCAGTCTTGGGCCCGTTGTTGTTTATAATATATATCAATGATCTTGATGAAGGAATTACTAGTGATATGAGCAAATTCGCCGATGACACGAAGATAGGTAGGATAATTGATTCAAACGTAGATGTTAGGGAACTTCAGGAGGATTTAGACAAACTCTACTCTTGGTCAGAAAAGTGGCAGATGCAGTTCAATGTAGATAAATGCAAGGTTCTGAAGCTCGGGAGTGTCCATAACCCTAGCACTTATAAGTTAAATAATGTAGAACTTAGCCATACAGATTGCAAAAAGGACTTGGGGGTTATGGTAAGCAGCAACCTTAAACCAAGACAGCAATGCCTAAGCGTACGTAATAAGGCAAATAGATTACTGGGATTTATATCAAGAAGTGTAAGCAACAGAAGTCCAGACATCATACTGCAGCTTTTATACATCATTAGTAAGGCCTCACCTAGATTATGCAGCTCAATTCTTGTCTCCATATTACAGAATGGACATAAATTCGTTAGAAAACATTCAGCGTAGGATGACTAAATTAATACATAGCATTAGAAATCTTCCTTATGAAGAAAGATTGAAGACTCTTAAGTTACATTCACTTGTTAGACGAAGAATGAGGGGAGACCTGATCGAAGTGTATAAGTGGAAGATAGGTATTAATAAAGGGGATATTAACAAGGTCTTGAGGATATCTCTCCAAGAGAGAACCCGCAGTAATGGATTTAAATTAGATAAGTTTAGATTTAGAAAGGACATAGGAAAGTATTGGTTTGGAAATAGGGTAGTTGATGAGTGGAACAGTCTACCTAGTTGGGTTATTGAGGCTAGGACTTTGGGTAGTTTCAAATTTAGGTTGGATAAGTACATGAGTGGGAGGGGTTGGATTTGAGAGGGACGTGCACATCGGAGCTTGTTTCTTGGGTGGCATTGAAAATTGGGTTGGTCAAATGTTTGTTAGTGGGATGAATTGTAAAGGACCTGCCTAGTATGGGCCAACAGGCCTGCTGCAGTGTTCCTCCTTTCTTATGTTCTTATGTTCTTCCATAACTGATCATCCAACATTACTGCTACCCCTTCCTTTGCTCTAACTCTCTCAGATACTCCAGATTTAATCCCATTTATTTCCCCCCACCGAAACTCCCCTAACCCCTTCAGCTTTGTTTCGCTTAGGGCCAGGACATCCAACTTCTTTTCATTCATAACATCAGCAATCATCTGTTTCTTGTCATCTGCACTACATCCACGCACATTCAAGCATCCCAGTTTTATAAAGTTTTTCTTCTTCTCTATTTTAGTAAATGTCTACAGGAGAAGGGGTTACTAGCCCATTGCTCTCGGGATTTTAGTCGCCTCACATGACACGCATGGCATACTGAGGAAAGATTCTTTTCCACTTCCCCATGGACAATAGAAAAAATAAAGAAGAACAAGAGCTATGTAAAAAAAGAAGAAAAACCTAGATTTATGTATATGTATATGCATGTGCATGTCTGTGAAGTGTGACCAAAGTGTAAGTTGGAGTAGCAAGATATCCCTGTTACCTAGCATGTTTATGAGACAGAAAAAGACACCAGCAGTCCTACCATCATGCAAAACAGTTACAGGTTTCTGTTTCACAGTCATCTGGCACGACGGTAGTACTTCACTGGGTGTTTTCTGTCTACCAACCTACTACCTATAAATATAAATAAATATATATATATATATATATATATATATATATATATATATATATATATATATATATATATATATATATATATATATATATATATATATATATATATATATATATATATATATATATATATATATATATATATATATATATATATATATATATATATATATATATATATATATATATATATATATATATATATATATATATATATATATATATATATATATATATATATATATATATATATATATATATATATATATATATATATATATATATATATATATATATACAGGTTTTGTGGGCGAGGGGCTTGGACTTCCAGCAAGCGTGCAT
The DNA here is from genome assembly GCF_038502225.1 of Cherax quadricarinatus. NCBI lineage: Eukaryota > Metazoa > Arthropoda > Malacostraca > Decapoda > Parastacidae > Cherax > Cherax quadricarinatus. Next base: position 20,418,492 of record NC_091369.1, on the reverse strand, counting down.
GAGCGTGTTAGATAGGAGTGAATGGAGACGAATGATACTTGCGACCTGACGATCTGTTGGAGTGTGAGCAGGGTAATATTTAGTGAAGGGATTCAGGGAAACCGGTTATTTTCAAATAGTCGGACTTGAGTCCTTGAAATGGGAAGTACAATGCCTGCACATTAAAGGAGGGGTTTGGGATATTGGCTTTTTGGAGGGATATGTTGTGTATCTTTATACGTATACGCTTCTAAACTGTTGTATTCTGAGCACCTCTGCAAAAGCAGTGATAATGTGTGAGTGTGGTGAAAGTGTTGAATGATGATGAAAGCATTTTCTTTTTTTGGGATTTTCTTTCTTTTTTGGGTCACCCTGATTCGGTGGGAGACGGCCGACTTGTTGAAAAATATATATATATATATATATATATATATATATATATATATATATATATATATATATATATATATATATATATATATATATATATATATATATATACATATATATATATATATATATATATATATATATATATATATATATATATATATATATATATATATATATATATATATATATATATATATATATATATATAATCGAATCTTATATATATATATATATATAAAATATTCCTATTGGTAAAAAAAATAGTTTAAAAGATGGGGTGGTAGGGGAAGTGGAATATTCAAATGGCTTCAGGAAGAAATCCAAATATTCTTCCTTGAAGCCTTTTTATCCACTTCTCCGAGGCTATGGGTCCCACAATTTACACCAGAGGTGGACCCCATATTATATATATACATATATATATATATACATTATATATATATATATGTATATATATATATATATATATATATATATATATATATATATATATATATATATATATATATATATATATATATATATATATATATATATATATATATATATATATATATATATATATATATATATATATATATATATATATATATATATATATATATATATATATATATGTATATATATATATTTATAAACACTGATCTCTGGCTGAAGGAGACTCGAACCTACGAACCTTAGGACAAGGATGTACATGTTTATAGAGGGGCCACAGACATAACAGATCACTTTCTAGTTGTAGCTACACTGAGAGTAAAAGGTAGATGGGATACAAGGAGAATAGAAGCATCAGGGAAGAGAGAGGTGAAGGTTTATAAACTAAAAGAGGAGGCAGTTAGGGAAAGATATAAACAGCTATTGGAGGATAGATGGGCTAATGAGAGCATAGGCAATGGGGTCGAAGAGGTATGGGGTAGGTTTAAAAATGTAGTGTTAGAGTGTTCAGCAGAAGTTTGTGGTTACAGGAAAGTGGGTGCGGGAGGGAAGAGGAGAGATTGGTGGAATGATGATGTAAAGAGAGTAGTAAGGGAGAAAAAGTTAGCATATGAGAAGTTTTTACAAAGTAGAAGTGATGCAAGGAGGGAAGAGTATATGGAGAAAAAGAGAGACGTTAAGAGAGTGGTGAAGCAATGTAAAAAGAGAGCAAATGAGAGAGTGGGTGAGATGTTATCAACAAATTTTGTTGAAAATAAGAAAAAGTTTTGGAGTGAGATTAACAAGTTAAGGAAGCCTAGAGAACAAATGGATTTGTCAGTTAAAAATAGGAGAGGAGAGTTATTAAATTGAGAGTTAGAGTTATTGGGAAGATGGAGGGAATATTTTGAGGAATTGTTAAATGTTGATGAAGATAGGGAAGCTGTGATTTCGTGTATAGGGCAAGGAGGAATAACATCTTGTAGGAGTGAGGAAGAGCCAGTTGTGAGTGTGGGGGAAGTTCGTGAGGCAGTAGGTAAAATGAAAGGGGGTAAGGCAGCCGGGATTGATGGGATAAAGATAGAAATGTTAAAAGCAGGTGGGGATATAGTTTTGGAGTGGTTGTTGCAATTATTTAATAAATGTATGGAAGAGGGTAAGGTACCTAGGGATTGGCAGAGAGCATGCATAGTTCCTTTGTATGAAGGCAAAGGGGACAAAAGAGAGTGCAAAAATTAGAGGGTGATAAGTCTGTTGAGTATACCTGGTAAAGTGTATGGTAGAGTTATTATTGAAAGAATTAAAAGTAAGACGGAGAATAGGATAGCAGATGAACAAGGAGGCTGTAGGAAAGGTAGAGGGAGTGTGGAGCAGGTGTTTACAGTGAAACATATAAGTGAACAGTATTTAGATAAGGCTAAAGAGGTCTTTGTGGCATTTATGGATTTGGAAAAGGCGTATGACAGGGTGGATAGGGGGGCAATTTGGCAGATGTTGCAGGTGTATAGTGTAGGAGGTAGGTTACAGAAAGCAGTGAAGAGTTTTTACGAGGATAGTGAGGCTCAAGTTAGAGTACATAGGAAAGAGAGAAATTATTTCCCAGTAAAAGTAGGCCTTAGACAAGGATGCGTGATGTCACTGTGGTTGTTTAATATATTTATAGATGGTGTTGTAAGAGAAGTAAATGCGAGGGTCTTGACAAGAGGCGTGGAGTTAAAAGATAAAGAATCACACATAAAGTGGGAGTTGTCACAGTTGCTCTTTGCTGATTACACTGTGCTCTTGGGAGATTCTGAAGAGAAGTTGCAGAGATTGGTGGATGAATTTGGTAGGGTGTGCAAAAGTAGAAAATTAAAAGTGAATACAGGAAAGAGAAAGGTTATGAGGATAACAAAAATATTAGGTGATGAAATATTGGATATCAGATTGGAGGGAGAGAGTATGGAGGAGGTGAATGTATTCAGATATTTGGGAGTAGACGTGTCAACGGATGGGTCTATGAAGGATGAGGTGAATCATAGAATTGATGAGGGGAAAAGGGTGAGTGGTGCACTTAGGAGTCTGTGGAGACAAAGAACTTTGTCCTTGGAGGCAAAGAGGGGAATGTATGAGAGTATAGTTTTACCAACACTCTTATATGGGTGTGAAGCATGGGTGATGAATGTTGCAGCGAGGAGAAGGCTGGAGGCAGTGGAGATGTCATGTCTGAGGGCAATGTGTGGTGTGAATATAATGCAGAGAATTCGTAGTTTGGAAGTTAGGAGAAGGTGCTGGATTGCCAAAACTGTTGTCCAGAGGGCTGAGGAAGGGTTGTTGAGGTGGTTCGGACATGTAGAGAGAATGGAGCGAAACAGAATGACTTCAAGAGTGTATCAGTCTGTAGTGGAAGGAAGGTGGGGTAGGGGTCGGCCTAGGAAAGGTTGGAGGGAGGGGGTAAAGGAGGTTTTGTGTGCATGGGGCTTGGACTTCCAGCAGGCATGCATGAGCGTGTTTGATAGGAGTGAATGGAGACAAATGGTTTTTAATACTTGACGTGCTGTTGGAGTGTGAGCAAAGTAACATTTATGAAGGGGTTCAGGGAAACCGGCAGGCCGGACTTGAGTCCTGGAGATGGGAAGTACAGTGCCTGCACTCTGAAGGAGGGGTGTTAATGTTGCAGTTTAAAAACTGTAGTGTAAAACACACTTCTGGCAAGACAGTGATGGAGTGAATGATGGTGAAAGTTTTTCTTTTTCGGGCCACCCTGCCTTGGTGGGAATCGGCCAGTGTGATAATAGAAAAAAAATAAAATATATATATATATATATATATATATATATATATATATATATATATATATATATATATATATATATATATATATATATATATATATATATATATATATATATATATATATATATATATATAAAATTTCTCTTATACATTTAAAGATATATTTTTCGTTTATGTTGATACAAAAAAATAACGATTTTGGACCTAAAGAATCTTAGGAAACATACCTAACCTAATCATAACAGGCGTAATTTAATATAGCCTAATCTAACTAAATATTTCATATAAGTTTACAATAATTTAATATTAAACAAACACAATGAAATATATTTTTTCGTTAGATTCAGAAATATTTTTTGAGAAATTATTATTGCACATACTTTTTCTTGCCTTATTAGGCAAGAAGAGCGTTCCTATTTAAGCCAAAATCACATGTTTTACCTACTACGCATGACACACACACAAACCAACAAGATGGAAGACATCCATACACTTGATGCCTTCTTCTACCTACTCACCATCTGCCTGTCAATTTCAAACTTACCTACTTCCTGTGATTCTCCCCAGCCTTCAGCAGGTCAAAACTCAAGAAATATGACTCTCTTCTTAAGATCATACTATAGGGTTTATTGAATCTTTCCCTCGAAGATGGACAGCCTCACTTCCGGTCAGGCTTCGGGGGCTGGGAGTACGGAAAATCCTCCCAGATTGCTCTACCAGCTTTCCCATCCACTTCCATAGCATCAAATGAGTTAATTATTAATAAAACAAATTCTTCCACACATCCTCAGTGACTCAGTAGGAATACAGGGCCGTAGCTAAGCCAATTCCATAACTCTTGCTGCTCCAACACCGAAGCCTAGTGCAGCACTGGCCTACAAATAGTCAAGTTGGGATGGTCCCATTGCTGAAAAGGTGCTTGTAAATATGCTTAGGGCTGTAACATATTACAAAAAATGTGTTTTCTAATAAGCATAGAGATCTCCAGTGAATACTAGAAAGGACTGCCCTTCTAGCATCCAGCCTGTTACTGGGTTTTTGTAACAAGTAGTCAGTATCCTGGTCCAATTATCCATTAGAATTCAGTAAGATTCAACAGTGCTTCTTACCTGGAGTTTTACCTGGAGAGAGTTCCGGGGGTCAACGCCCCCGCGGCCCGGTCTGAGACCAGGCCTCCTGGTGGATCAGAGCCTGATCAACCAGGCTGTTGCTGCTGGCTGCACGCAAACCAACATACGAGCCACAGCCCGGCTGATCCGGAACTGACTTTAGGTGCTTGTCCAGTGCCAGCTTGAAGACTGCCAGGGGTCTGTTGGTAATCCCCCTTATGTGTGCTGGGAGGCAGTTGAACAGTCTCGGGCCCCTGACACTTATTGTATGGTCTCTTAACGTGCTAGTGACACCCCTGCTTTTCATTGGGGGGATGGTGCATCGTCTGCCAAGTCTTTTGCTTTCGTAGTGGGTGATTTTCGTGTGCAAGTTCGGTACTAGTCCCTCTAGGATTTTCCAGGTGTATATAATCATGTATCTCTCCCTCCTGCGTTCCAGGGAATACAGGTTTAGGAACCTCAAGCGCTCCCAATAATTGAGGTGTTTTATCTCCGTTATGCGCGCCGTGAAAGTTCTCTGTACATTTTCTAGGTCGGCAATTTCACCTGCCTTGAAAGGTGCTGTTAGTGTGCAGCAATATTCCAGCCTAGATAGAACAAGTGACCTGAAGAGTGTCATCATGGGCTTGGCCTCCCTAGTTTTGAAGGTTCTCATTATCCATCCTGTCATTTTTCTAGCAGATGCGATTGATACAATGTTATGGTCCTTGAAGGTGAGATCCTCCGACATGATCACTCCCAGGTCTTTGACGTTGGTGTTTCGCTCTATTTTGTGGCCAGAATTTGTTTTGTACTCTGATGAAGATTTAATTTCCTCATGTTTACCATATCTGAGTAATTGAAATTTCTCATCGTTGAACTTCATATTGTTTTCTGCAGCCCACTGAAAGATTTGGTTGATGTCTGCCTGGAGCTTTGCAGTGTCTGCAATGGAAGACACTGTCATGCAGATTCGGGTGTCATCTGCAAAGGAAGACACGGTGCTGTGGCTGACATCCTTGTCTATGTCGGATATAAGGATGAGGAACAAGATGGGAGCGAGTACTGTGCCTTGTGGAACAGAGCTTTTCACCGTAGCTGCCTCGGACTTTACTCTGTTGACGACTACTCTCTGTGTTCTGTTAGTGAGGAAATTATAGATCCATCGACCGACTTTTCCTGTTATTCCTTTAGCACGCATTTTGTGCGCTATTACGCCATGGTCACACTTGTCGAAGGCTTTTGCAAAGTCTGTATATATTACATCTGCATTCTTTTTGTCTTCTAGTGCATTTAGGACCTTGTCGTAGTGGTCCAATAGTTGAGACAGACAGGAGCGACCTGTTCTAAACCCATGTTGCCCTGGGTTGTGTAACTGATGGGTTTCTAGATGCGTGGTGATCTTGCTTCTTAGGACCCTTTCAAAGATTTTTATGATATGGGATGTTAGTGCTATTGGTCTGTAGTTCTTTGCTGTTGCTTTACTGCCCCCTTTGTGGAGTGGGGCTATGTCTGTTGTTTTTAGTAACTGTGGGACGACCCCCGTGTCCATGCTCCCTCTCCATAGGATGGAAAAGGCTCGTGATAGGGGCTTCTTGCAGTTCTTGATGAACACAGAGTTCCATGAGTCTGGCCCTGGGGCAGAGTGCATGGGCATGTCATTTATCGCCTGTTCGAAGTCATTTGGCGTCAGGATAACATCGGATAGGCTTGTGTTAATCAAATTTTGTGGCTCTCTCATAAAAAATTCATTTTGATCTTCGACTCTCAGTCTGGTTAGCGGCTTGCTAAAAACTGAGTCATATTGGGACTTGAGTAGCTCACTCATTTCCTTGTTGTCATCTGTGTAGGACCCATCTTGTTTAAGTAGGGGCCCAATACTGGACGTTGTTCTCGATTTTGATTTGGCATAGGAGAAGAAATACTTTGGGTTTCTTTCGATTTCATTTATGGCTTTTAGTTCTTCCCGCGATTCCTGACTCCTAAAGGATTCTTTTAGCTTAAGTTCGATGCTTGCTATTTCTCTGACCAGTGTCTCCCTACGCATTTCAGATATATTGACCTCTTTTAGCCGCTCTGTTATTCTTTTCCGTCGCCTGTAAAGGGAGCGCCTGTCTCTTTCTGTTTTACATCTACTCCTCCTTTTTCTTAGAGGAATAAGCCTTGTGCATACATCGAGTGCTACCGAGTTAATCTGTTCTAGGCATAAGTTGGGGTCTGTGTTGCTTAGTATATCTTCCCAGCTTATATCGGTTAGGACTTGGTTTACTTGGTCCCACTTTATGTTTTTGTTATTGAAGTTGAATTTGGTGAATGCTCCCTCGTGACTAATCTCATTATGTCGGTCTGGGGCTCCGCGCATACATGACTGAACCTCAATTATGTTGTGATCTGAGTATATTGTTTTTGATATGGTGATATTTCTTATCAGATCATCATTGTTAGTGAAGATGAGGTCTAGTGTATTCTCCAGTCTAGTAGGCTCTATTATTTGCTGGTTTAAATTGAATTTTGTGCAGAGATTTAAAAGCTCGCATGAGTGTGAGTTTTCATCAGAGCTGCCTCCTGGTGTTATTACTGCAACAATATTATTTGCTATATTCCTCCATTTTAGGTGCCTTAAGTTGAAATCCCCCAGGAGCAAGATGTTGGGTGCAGGAGCTGGAAGGTTTTCCAGACAGTGGTCAATTTTTAACAGCTGTTCCTGGAATTGCTGGGATGTTGCATCCGGAGGCTTGTAGACTATCACAATGACTAGGTTTTGGTTCTCGACCTTTACTGCTAAAACTTCCACTACATCATTTGAGGCATTTAGCAGTTCTGTGCAAACAAGTGACTCTGCAATGTACAGGCCAACCCCCCCCTTTTGCCTGTTCACTCTGTCACATCTGTATAGGTTGTAACCTGGGATCCATATTTCGTTGTCCAAGTGATCCTTTATGTGGGTCTCAGTGAAAGCCGCGAACATTGCCTTTGCCTCTGCAAGCAGTCCACGGATGAAAGGTATTTTGTTGTTTGTTGCTGGCTTTAGACCCTGTATATTTGCAAAGAAGAATGTTATCGGACTGGTGGTATTGTTGGTACTGGGGGGGGGATTTTTTTTCCGGCATTAGTATCTGTATCTGTTGGTTTGGAGTGGAGGCCATCGACTGTGGTTCCACTCCAGGAATGACTGGATTTGGTGTACGATTTCTGCCATTTCCTGCCAGTTTTTTTTCCTTCCTGGCACTAAAAAACCTCTCCCTCTTGAGTGGCTGTGGCTACCCAGGTTTTCCCATGGCCTGGATGTTTTGTATCTTTTTGTCCCCTTTAGATGGTATGCCTGGCAATTTAAGTTATAGCACAGTCTTTCCTGTACTGAAGAGGTACACAGTTCAGGGTGAAAAAGCTTACAGGAAGGGAGTTTGCATTTTCCTGTTGTCATATGGGCATGGCATTTCCTAGGGTGGTCATAGTTGCACGTCCCATCTGTTTTTCCAGATTTCCCATGCCAGCAGATACCGAGTGCATAGTATGTGCACAGGCTTGGTTTCCGTTTGCCTTGGGTTTCTGTGACTGTATTCCCTGTTGGTGCATGTTTCCCTGTCTTACTTCTATCCTCCCTAGCACCAACAATGGAGCTCCCACCATTTGTTTTTGGTAATATATCCTCACTATTGCTAGTGGAGTCCTCTTGTTTGCTATTTCCTGCGGTATTTCTAGTTTGCAATATTGGTTTTATCTTATCTTTGACTACACTTGTTTCCCTACTATGGCTCCTGTCCCCTATGAGGTCATTCATATGTATTCCTTCCTGCGTATAATTCCCGACTACCTGGACAAAATCTCCAGCTTCACCATTACTGTCTCCCAGGACAGCATCTCCAGCTTCCCCATTACTGTCTCCCAGGACAGCATCTCCAGCTTCACCATTACTGTCTCCCAGGACAGCACCTCCAGCTTCACCATTACTGTCTCCCAGGACAGCACCTCCAGCTTCCCCATTACTGTCTCCCAGGACAGCACTATCAGCCCCCCATTTACTGACTACCAGGACATCATCTCCAGCCTTACAGTTTCTGACTACATGGCCAGTATCAAGGGCAGTACCATTCAGCCCGGACTTTTTATGTTCCCATCTGTTGTAGAAAGCTTCCAGGTTTTCTATGAAAGCAGCTTTGATGTTGACCTCTTTTAATACCCTTGTGATTTTAGTCCACAGATTTATCTCATTTGGGCATACCCAAAAACACTTCCCTGTTTTAATACTGCTTGTAGCTAGTTCTTGGATATCTGCACAAGGGGCGTGACACCAATTTCCACAGAAATGACAATTTATGCATGTGGAAGCCCGTTTGTTTGACTGACCACAGACTACACACAGCTTCATAATGATTTGAATGGTTGATTTACTGCAATTCTACTAGCAACCTCTTGAATATTCTATTAATAACCTGCTAGGTGGTGCACAACGAAACCGTTTGAAACCAGTCCAGGGTTCGGACCAGTCAAGGGTTCGGACCAGTCAAGGGTTCGGACCAGTCAAGGGTTCGGACCAGTCAAGGGTTCGGACCAGTCTTCGGACCAGTCTATCTGATCTGATCAGTGGGTCACTTATTTAAACCATACTGGTCGGTGATTTGAGCTAACACATGAAGGATCTACTGGAAATTATCTACCCGAGTAATATGTGATTTGATTGATACAAAAGTATAACTTGCGTGTTGAAGAGCCGGTGACTGCTGGCACTCCTACAATGACGAACGGTCGAGCCTCCACCTTTGTTTATCAATCGCTGTATCTAGCTTCTCTATTTTTTTTTTCCGTCTCCACCACAATAAATGCTATATTATCACTATAGTTGACTGGTGCAAATTTTGGAGGAAGGGCGCTTTTTCTGTAGTAATAATTGCTTCTCGTTGTGTATATTGCGACCGCTGGTAACTACAGGTTATATGAAATTCACAGTAACGTCTGGTATTTCAAGAAAAAGAAACTAATGAAAGTCACTCCACTCCACTAAGTACCATTATAATACTGGTTAGTTGCTACTACAACACTGTATTCTGCTATTCACTGGTATCACTAGATTATATGCGAGTACACTAGCAGGCCAGGAAGATTATTAAAAACAGCTGACCTGTGGTAAGTTTCTGGCGACTTCTGGCACCTGCCTCTATAGGCTTATCACTTCATTTACAAATTCACCTGTTTTCAAATGACACTTTAGCCTTTATCATCAATATACTAGGGAGCCACTGTAGTATACACTATACACTATGTATACTCAATGCTTTCAGGGAGACTTTCTTTCCTCTGACACAAAGTTCAATATTATTATTTTTCCACACGGGACAGGCCTATGATTCCCCTTTGGCAGTAAACTCTGCTAGGTAGTGCACACAATTCTCCTTTTTTTACTCAGTATATAATGTTTTCCGCCCAAGATTGGTTCCAGGCGCTAGAGGGATGTATCGTATAGGATTGATGACACAAATTAAAGTTCTAGCACGTAAGAGCGACCGTGAAAACACCAGAAAACCGGGAGCACAACGAGGCACGCTGACATGCTGGACTGGTGGCTATGTGTGTATGTTTGTAAGTGCTCTAAGTAGTTCGCTATGTCTGAAGAATCGACTAGACTTAACCAGTGACTGACTAAAAGTCCTCACATAAACTAACTTCTTGACCAACCTGGCAATCAGAACGGATTGCTTGAACAATAAAATGACTGATAAGCCGAACAGCAATATAACAATCAACAGCAACACAGAATCAGGAACAAGGAGATGATATAACGATACTAAGTAGGGACCATCTGCAGATCCTACAGAAAAGTCACAAAACTCCCATACTACTGAATCTAAGTTCAGCATTAGAAAATCCCCGACTGTGACAGTGCACAGATGCCAGTACAAATTAGGTCAGAAGCTACAGCTCAGGACCTAAGTTGTTCAGAGTGTCTATAAGACACACAACCTCAGTACAACATCGAAAATCACTAAGTCTAGCCAATGTTCTTTGAACAGGGTCCAACAGAACCAGCAACAAGAAAGCGACAGAGACGATCCTCCAACAAGGGCCCACCAGGAGAGGAGTGTGGGACCTCTTGATAGGAGAACATCCAACCACCAAGAGAGGCCGCCCAGGCCAGACTACTCCAGGCGAGGTGTGATCACCCCGCCCTCATCATGTGACTGCTCCGTGCTGCTGCTGCCCAGCATCACCGAGAAGCCGGCAGAGAAACGAGCAACGAGTGATAATTACAGTAGTTAGACAATCAAGACTTGAACTATGAGCACTGAATAATATGTATAAATGTTACATCCTTCCTAATAAATATAACTAAGTCAAATAATAATATAAAGCAATATATTTACGATTCAGCTATTATCGCAAATATAAGCAAAATTATAAGAACAGGTAATATACATTATATACACTGTGACCCATTCAGGGGTCACAACATAATATCACACAGGGAGGCTACCTGTCTCCAGGCTGTGGCTGCACCTCACTCCGGGGACTTCATCGAAACAGTTCCCATTTCGGCAATGGGAACACGCCTCGACCCTAAGACCCTTCGTATTGCAGTGACTCAGGCACCTTCCTGCTCTAATTCACACTGAATTCAAGTGTATTTGTAGTGATGCACAAGCCGACCAATATGGTCTATATGGTCTTAACTGTTCCAAAACTTAGGGCTGGCATGCAAGACACAATGAGGTCAACATCATAAAGAGAACCCTTGCTACGGCTGAATGCCCAGCCGAGAAAGAGAGCCGATCACTAGCAGCCAACAATACCCAGAACTCAGCAAACTGCCCAGATGGGATCACCGTCTATCCTTGGAAGAATGGCAAGCTCTTAGCATGGGACTATACCTGTGTGTCGATGCTGGCTGACACCTACATCTATCACAGTGTTGGGTGACAAGGAGGAGCTGATCACAGGAAGGAGTACAAGATAAGCAAGTACAGGGGCATAAGCCAACAGTATCAATTTATCCCAGAGGGATCTGAGGCCTTGGGATCATGGGGAAAGAATACCACATGTTTCCTTATAGAACTGGGTTCCAGACTCATCAACACCACCAGGGACCCAAGGGCAGGTACTTTCATGTTCAAGCGCCTCAGAGTGACCATCCAGAGGGGAAATGCTTGCTGCATACTAGACTCACGTCCAGCTTCGGAGGAGCTGGAGGAGATTCGTAATCTTTGATATATTGTACAAATGTATTCATTTTCGTGTTTTCTGTAAATGTATTCTGTCTATTAATAAAATTTCCCCATACAATATAAATATAATGAGGGGTAGAAGAAAATATTCAAACAGCTCCGGGGAGAACATTGAGTTTTCCCTAAGGTACGTTTATTGTTTTCTGAGGATGAGGGTCCCCATTCCAGCCATAGAGGTGATACTTCCCTATATTATGTATATATCCCTTAAACTGTCCACACGTAGATATACGTGTACGTGCGCAGCTTCAAATGCATAACGACTTTTAATTTTTCATTCCTTCAGATTTGGCGTGATAGGTCTGATTCGCCTAAACATGAAAGAAGGGGTCTGTGCACTCAGTGTGCACACTATGCACGAAGAAAAAAATCGGGGACCACTTAGTACCTTGTTGGAGCACCAGTTCAACTGAGCTCCAGATAGAGCAAACAGCGTGGCAAACACCAGGGATTTACTGATGTCATGTCATATTAACACTCACATTTTAATAGGAAAGTAAAAATAGGTTAGATAAGTTAATGAGTTGGTGTGGGTGGGTGTGAGTTGGGCCTGACTAGCTTGTGCTACTAGGTCAGATGTGCCCCTTCTTTCAGTGGATGTGACCTGACTAGGTGGGTCGTTGGTCTAAGCTGGGGGTGACATGGACCTATCTTGCATGGGCCAGTAGGCCTGCTGCAGTGCTCCATCTTTCTTATTTACGTATGTTTTCGGCTGGCTAGCTGGCTAGCTTTGGCTGTCTCTGTCAGTATCTGTCTATATCTCTGTCTATGTATATCTCTGTTTATCTGTCTATATCTCTGTCTATCTGCATGTCTGTCTCTCACGTGTACTCATATAATACAGTTATAATACATAATGTATATTACCTAGGATAGCCCAAAAATTCCAGGCCAAGTGCTATACAGTGTTTGTAGATATAAGACATAAACACGATGCAAATAATAGCAGTGTCACTTGCTCAGTAATCTGGCAGCGGCACATACACCACAAACTAACAGGTTTACTAGCCGCCCCCTGAGACAGAAACAAGCAGATGGAAAGACAGACACACACAAGCAGACAGAAAGACAGATAAGCAGAACTAGACAGATAAGCAGAACTAGACAGACAGACAAATAGACAGACAGATGTAAAGATAGACAGACTGACAGACAGACATACAGAGACATGTTTGTGTGCAAAAGTAAAAACATATAAAGGCAAGGTTGCCCCTCCAGCAGCACACATTCATTAAATGTCACTTGATATATGATGCTTGTCATAATACCATTCTTCAAGGAGTTCATATTATACTCCAAGCACACACAGAAGACAGAAAAACAGATAGGCAGAGCTAGGCAGGCAGACAGATAGATAGACAGATAGATATACAGACAGACAGGTTGTGGAGAAATTTTCTCCATGAGGGGTATATCATCCCCCTTCAGCCCCTTTCAGTCCTTTTCAGCTCTGAGGGCCCAACCCTCTCAGAAGGGGCAAGCATCTTGTTTACTTCTCAAGTAATTACAAGCAGATGTTAACCAGCTTGTACCTGTTATGGGTCATGTGACTCTTTACAAGAGACCAGTGTTGCAAGTAGAGTAGTTTAGTAAGAGACAATCAATCTCTTACCTTAGCAGGATAATTAAGGACAATCCTTCACCCACTTTGTTACCATTGTAAAGATAGTGTACGTTGTTGTGTATGCCCAGACAACAAGAATCATGCATTCTGCATTGCTTCATGGTGGAAGTTTGGTAAGCAGGGGAAATATGCTTTGTCAACACTTCTTTTGTGTGTCGGGAAGCTGGGGGTAGACAGAGAAGCCACAGTCTAGATTGCAATATCTAATGGTGCAGTAAAGATCTATACTTCACGCTAAGAACGAACAAAGGAAGTGAATTGTGCATTGCTGTACCTCAGACAATCTCCATAATAACCATAAACTTATTACCAAGAAGTGTGTTCAGCTTCTTTAATGACATTACCATGAAAGAAAATCCTTGTGGAATATAGTGTACCAGTGTGTGCATTCCTAGACTGTGGAAGATGTGGAATACAGTGTACACAACACCATAGCTCACGCTACAAGAGTAAGGTAGGTCTCGAACTATCTTGTCATACAGGGGACTGCACAGTTCTTGTATCACAAGGGGTTTGAAAACATCCTATAGTCGGCAGTGAGGTGCGGACTTTTAAGTTCAAACCAGTACGTATCATCAGCAAACAGTTTGTGAAAATACTGACCTAACATCCCCTAGGGAAAATTAAACTTATAATATTTTATTTTCAGCCCTTACGGAGTGCATACAACAGCTTTTCAAGACATTGCTAACAGGGATGGCTGTGTAGGTGAAACCTGTCTATCAAGTCCATTACAGTCCACTATTTAATCTTTGACTTAGCTTGCAGCATTTCCCTAAAACAGGCAGACAGACAGATAGACTGACAGACAGACATACAAAGACATGTTTGTGTGCAGGAGTAAAAACATATAAAGGCAAGGTTCCTTCCAGTAGGGCACATTCATCAAATGTCACTTATCTGACTCTGGTCAAAATGCCATTCTTCAAGAAGTTTCATACTCCAGCGTGTCTAAAACATTGCTGGGACTTATAAATATTTTGTGTATATTTCTAGACAATAGTCAATGACCAAGGCAGGTGAAAATGTTCACCTGT